>NC_092265.1:22563132-22858132 GCF_036320965.1 Panulirus ornatus
ACAGCTTCTTCAGTGGTTACGGGAAATTCAAACGGCCAGCAATCCCCCGGCCTTCTTCCCCAGCTCATCCCCAGCACCAGATAGTTTGGTCTGCCTACCGCCCGCGCCACACCCCCCTCAAAACACATGTACACATACACAGAGTATACCAGATCGTCCAGACTCTGGAGGCTGCCTGGTCGTGCTGGCCGCGGCCTCCAAGAGCTTGGTCGACCAGCGACCCAACTCAGCAGCCCGGGCCCGGCCCAGTCCGGATCACCCCAGAGTGGTCAAGACAAAGCATGTCTTCCTCTCTCTGTAGATGTCCCCTGTTCGTCCCCATGGTGTCCCCCCAGATCCCGCATCCCAACAGAGCCTCGTTAGGGTCCCCGGGTGGCAGTCAGTGCAGTAAGTAACTACTAGCCTCAGCAACGCTGAGGAGGGAGGGACAGATCCAAGCTGCTCCAAATGGGATCGGAACTCAAGGATCACAGTTGAACTCTGCTGGGCGCGAGCGAGTTTGCGGGAGGACAACGAGGAGAGGATTGTGGTGTCTCCAGGTGCACATCCTTCTCCTCCTTCCCTCCTTCTTTCCTTCCTTCCTTCCTTCCTTCCTTCCTTCTTTCCTTCCTTGCTTCCTTCCCTCTCCGTCGTCAGAAGGAGGGAAGGGAAAAACACTTTAGCCAGCTCCACTTTATAGCTCAGCAGCAGAACGACCCCAAACTGTTGTGTGCTCTGTCACCGCCTCTGGTTAAGCTACCCACCTACCGCTTGCATGGCTAGTGGAACGCCATCACCCACAGCAAAGTTATCTTTCCTTGTGGAACGCCAGACACAGTTGAACGACCCGATGTTAATGTGTTTAATACACCCAGGTCGTGTCGTAGAGGAATTCTTCCTCCACAGTAACGTTGCCATGTGACTGAAAGCGCTTTTTGTGTATTATCGTCACACGAGTTCGTCGTTATCCGTAAGCATGACCGCTGTCACGAGCGAGATGAAAGGAAGAAGTGAGACAAGTTGTGGACACCAGACCTGTATACAGCGAGAGCAGGTGGCAGGTATGGGCTGGGTCTTACATTAGTCTAGTCCCTGGGAGGTAGATATCGACTATTGTATGGGGCAGGGAGGAGGCTCGGGCCCTCCCTGCACGTCGTTGGATAGTGGTGAGTGCCGCAGGTGTAGAGAGGACTGGGTAGTGGCCTTCCCGGGTCGCCCTGGGTTAGTGGTGAGTGCCACAGGTGTAGAGAGGACTGGGTAGTGGTCCTGCCGTGTTGCCTTAGGGTAGTGGTGAGTGCTGCAGGTGTAGAGAGGACCGGGTAGTGGCTCTCCCGGGTTCCCCTGGGGTTAGTGGTGGGTGCCATAGATGTAGAGAGGACTGGGTAGTGGCCCTCCCGGGTCGCCCTGGGGTAGTGGCGAGTGCCGTAGATGTGGCAGTGAGGACGGTACGGTGCCTCTTGTGGTGAGAACGTGTGGCGAACTCCTAGCATGGTTGTGAGGACGTTCTCTGAGACAAGACTCGACGCTTTTCAGTGACTGAGTGACTTGGTGAGTGAGGTACTCAGTTGTGGCCAAGTGACGTCCTGGGATGGTTTGCCACGGTGGATAGGCAGGGTAATGGGGTCTGTGGGTAGGATAGACGGGACGGGATGACTAGGATAGGATGGAATGACTGGTGGTTAGGTGCATGACAGCTGCACCCCGGGGTGTGGGGGTAATAAGTCTTGGGACTTGCACACCCATGTTTCAGTACCCGTGGTCCGCTGGGAGCTGACCAGGTCACCATACCTTGCCTTAGTGTATCTTGCGATATTTTGGGAGGTCTTCTGCTACCTACAGTCTGGGGATAAGGCCCACCTGTCGTGTGTGCTCCTCTGTTCAATCGGGCTGTTAGAGCCCGCATCTCGTAAGTCTACGTAGCCACCACGGTACGGCTGGTGTGGTACATTTTGTAAGTACTTATCCAACGCAGTTTCTAAAAGCTTCCCCCAACCTTATTCGTCCATAGTGTTTATAATGAATGTGTCTGTGTATTAACCAGTTCTGGTCCCCTGGATGTTTACGATGCTGTCTTCCACTGAGTATATTGCACCTTTTAATTGCAGTGGCAATGATTTACAGTGTGTCATGCCCCTCTCATGCCGGTGGAGGGACTGCTTTATTCTTAAGTGGGAACCATGGCTTCCAAAGATGTTCCAAGTGTGGGTTGTGATATACGTCGTCCCGCCGCTTGTGCTCCAGGAGAAGCAAGCCCCAGTTATTTCAGTCGTCAGGCCAGGTCGAGTCTCGGTGGTCGTCTGATTATGGTGGGTGGGAAGATGGACAGATGGGAGGCGAACGAGCCAGGGTGATCCGAAGGTCGCTTGTGTAGAATCAGCCTGGAGGGTAATCGACCTTAATGATGGGATTACACGGTGTGTGTGTGTGTGTGTGTATGTGTGTGTGTGTGTGTGTGTGTATGTGTGTGTGTGTGTGTGTGTGTAGAGGTCGGGCGGGCGCCTGGTGGTGGCGACTCCCAATTGTGGCTGGTGATTATGTATAACGAGTCCAGGGCGTGGGTAGTTAAGCATCTCTGAGGAGGTCACCAGGCTCAGGACGCTGGAGAAGACCATTGTCCAGAGGTCACCGCCCCGCCCCGCCCCGCCCCGCCCCGCCCCTCGACCAGGTTGTGGAGGAGGGGCTCCACCCACCACCCCACCCTCACCCTCCTAGGCATTGTGGGTCGTGTCAAAGGTCAGGCCCTCATATCCAAGGTGTGTACTGGTCTAGCTCAAAGGGTCGTGGGAGTCCTACCGTCGTGTTTAACGATCGTACCGTCGTGCCCAGTAGTCGCACCGTCGTGCCCAGTAGTCGTACCGTCGTGCTTAACGATCGTACCCTCGTGCTTAGTAGTCGTACCGTCGTGTTTAACGGTCGTACCGTCGTGCCCAGGAGTCGTACCGTCGTGTTTAACGATCGTACCCTCGTGCTCAGGAGTCGTACCGTCGTGTTTTGACGATCGTACCCTCGTGCCTAGGAGTCGTACCGTCGTGTTTTGACGATCGTACCATCGTGCCTAGGAGTCGTACCGTCGTGTTTTGACGATCGTACCCTCGTGCCCAGGAGTCGTACCGTCGTGTTTAACGATCGTACCCTCGTGCTCAGGAGTCGTACCGTCGTGTTTAACGATCGTACCCTCGTGCCCAGGAGTCGTACCGTCGTGTTTAACGATCGTACCCTCGTGCCCAGGAGTCGTACCGTCGTGTTTTGACGATCGTACCATCGTGCCTAGGAGTCGTACCGTCGTGCTTTGACGATCGTACCATCGTGTCCAAGGGGGGGTGACATTGCTACGTCATTTCCTAATTATTCGTTTCAGTAATTATTGTCTCTGTAATCTCCAGTGGTTGACTGATGATGAGTTCACTTCCATATGTCCTCAAACTAGACCCATCTTGGGACTCGTGTGAGTGAGGGTATTCATATTTACGTCCTCTGTCGTATCTTTACACCAGAGTCCAACCCCTTGGTCGTATATTCAAACTGTGGTAGAGTTCTATTTTTAACGCTGTCTGTAATGGGGGGGTTCCATTCTGAACGCCACTAGTGGTGGGGTTCCATTCTGAACGCCACCTGTGGTGGGGCTCCATTTTTGATCGCTACCTGTGGTGGGGTTCCTCTCTGAAGGCTGCCTGTGGTGGGGTTCCATTCTGAACGCCACCTGTGGTGGGGTTCCATTTTTGATCGCTACCTGTGGTGGGGTTCCATTCTGAACGCCACCTGTAGTGGGGTTTCCGTTCTGAACTCCACCTGTGGTGGGTTTCCATTTTGATCGCTACCTGTGGTGGGGTTCCGTTCTGAACGCCACCTGTGGTGGGGTTCCGTTCTGAACGCTACCTGTGATGGAGTTCCATTTTGAACGCCATCTGTAGTGGTGGGGTTCCATTCTGAACGCCATCTGTAGTGGTGGGGTTCCGTTCTGAACGCCACCTGTAGTGGGGGTTCCATTGTGAACGCCACCTCTCCTGGTCGTGCACATCCCCTTGTCACTCCCTCGTAAGTATATCCAATTAAGAATGATAGGAAAAAAGGGACACTTACCTCAGCCTCAGTAGGGTACTGTGCGACCTTTAAAAATGTACTCAGGCCGAGTAGATGGCCGAGTAGATGGTCGGGTAGATGGGAGAGTAGATGGGAGAGTAGATGGTCGGATAGATGGCAGAGTAGATGGCCGAGTAGATGGTCGAGTAGATGGTCGAATAGATGGCCGAGTAGATGGCCGAGTAGATGGCAGAGTAGATGGTCGAGTAGATGGCTGAGTAGATGGCAGAGTAGATGGTCGAGTAGATGGTCGAGTAGAATGTTGGAGAATAGTTTGGTAGAGTTGTTTGGACCCACGCACCCCCATGTTTGGCCACGGCGCCCCCATGTGTTCATGTTATTCACTGGACCAGATCCGCTCCTGGTCCCACCTGACGTCTTGTTCCTCCTCCTTGTTATCGAGTGTTCTTCCGTCCAGTGTTGTTCACTGTTCTTGTTCATGTTCGAGTCTAATGGCTTGTTCTCTGTTCTTCGTTCACGGTCGTCCTGTTCGCATTTCAGCGCGGGGCGCTGCCTCAGCTCTTGGGGGTTGAAGTCAAGGAGACCTCAGCCCTCGGGGGTGAAGTCAAGGAGACCTCCAGCCCTCGCGGGGTGGTGGGTGAAGTCAAGGAGACCTCAGCCCCCTGGGATGGGGGTTGAAGTCAAGGAGACCTCAGCCCTCGGGGGGTGAAGTCAAGGAGACCTCAGCCCCCTGGGATGGGGGTTGAAGTCAGGCAGACCTCAGCCCCCTGTGGTGAAGTCAAGAAGACCTCAGCCCCCTGGGGTGAAGTCAGGCAGACCTCAGCCCCCTGTGGTGAAGTCAAGAAGACCTCAGCCCCCTGGGGTGAAGTCAGGCAGACCTCAGCCCCCTGTGGTGAAGTCAAGAAGACCTCAGCCCCCTGGGGTGAAGTCAAGCATACCTCAGCCCCCTGGGGTGAAGTCAAGAAGAAGACCTTAGCCCCCTGGGGTGAAGTCAAGCAGACCTCAGCTCCCTGGGCTGAAGTCAAGGAGACCTCAGCCCCCTGAGGTGAAGTCAAGCAGACTTCAGCCCTTGGGGGGTGGGGGATGAAGTCAAGGAGAGCTCATTCTCCAGTACATAGGTCAGCGAGGGCGTCCACGTCTGCATAGCGAGCCATAGCTTCTGGGTAATAGCAAAGACCACCTCTCAGGGGAGAGTGTTTCCCGCCCCCAGAGATATTACCCCCCCAATATATTTTTATTTCTGGGCTGACCCGAGAAATTATACCCCGTATAGTTCTCTGGGGATATGAGGTTTTGCGCCTCCTCGACAGCATTCGCGTTCAGTAATTATATTTTATTTGGGGGGTTGGATGTGTTAGGGGGGGACCCCCCTCTAGGGGTTATCTGGGGGTTCATGGAGCTCGCCCCATCACCCTCCCCCCCCCCACCCTCCACTCACCCCCTGAGCACGATCGCACTTTCCTTGAATATGCCGGTACCTTCCCTCAGTACGACGGTACGACCCTTGAGTACGACCCTTCACTATGACGGTACAATTCTTAAATATAACGGTACGATCCTTCAGTACGACGGTACGATCCTTGAGGACGACAGTACGATCCTTGAGCACGACGGTACGATCCTTGAGGACGACAGTACGATCCTTGAGCACGACGGTACGATCCTTCAGTACGACGGTACGATCCTTGAGCACGACAGTACGATCCTTGAGCACGACGGTACGATCCTTAAGTACGACGGTACGATCCTTCAGTACGACGGTACGATCCTTGAGTACGACGGTACGATCCTTCAGTACGACGGTACGATCCTTGAGGACGACAGTACGATCCTTGAGTACGACGGTACGATCCTTGAGCACGACAGAACGATCCTTGAGCACGACGGTACGATCCTTGAGTACGACGTTACGATCCTTGAGCACGACAGAACGATCCTTGAGCACGACGGTACGATCCTTGAGCACGACGGTACGATCCTTGAGCACGACGGTACGATCCTTGAGTACGACGGTACGATCCTTAAGTACGACGGTACGATCCTTGAGGACGACAGTACGATCCTTGAGTACGACGGTACGATCCTTCAGTACGACGGTACGATCCTTGAGCACGACGGTACGATCCTTGAGCACGACGGTACGATCCTTGAGTACGACGGTACGATCCTTAAGTACGACGGTACGATCCTTGAGGACGACAGTACGATCCTTGAGTACGACGGTACGATCCTTCAGTACGACGGTACGATCCTTGAGCACGACGGTACGATCCTTCAGTACGACGGTACGATCCTTCAGTACGACAGTACGATCCTTGAGTACGACGGTACGATCCTTCAGTACGACGGTACGATCCTTCACTATGACGGTACGATCCTTCAGTACAACGGTATGATTCTTGAGTACGACCCTACGATCCTTTAGTACGACCGTACGATCCTTTAGTACGACGGTACGATCCTTGAGTACGACGGTACGATCCTTCAGTACGACGGTACGATCCTTGAGTACGACGGTACGATCCTTCAGTACGACGGTACGATCCTCGAGCATGACGGTACGATCCTCGAGCACGACGGTACGATCCTCGAGCACGACGGTACGATCCTTTTGGGTATAATGGCGTGACCTTTGACCGGGTTGTTAAGGATGCCATGACGGAGAGGGTAGTTTAGCAGGCAACGACCTTTTGCAAACCACACGCGAGTGTAGGATGGCTCGCACACACACACACACACACACACACACACACACACACACACACACACACACAGTACCTGGGCCATTAGACATGGCGTCACCTCCACCTGCCATTGAGGGCCCAAGTCTGGAAATCAATATGTGTGTGTGTGTGTGTGTGTGTGTGTGTGTGTGTGTGTGTGTGTGTGTGTGTGTGTGTGTGGCTCTCTTTCTCTCTCCTCCCTCCCACCCTCTACCTGGGGACCTCGACACATATTGAGGTACACATATGGATGAGTTACAGCCACTCCCTTATGCCGGGTATGGTACACATTACGTAGCTATATACATATGCCTAGTTATATACATGGGACTCCCTCTATTGGGTATGTCACACACGACCTCGTCTATGTATACGTATGTGCCAGTGTGGGGAACATGTCAATACACCCATGCCAGTGTGGGACATGTATAGAAGTAGATATAGTTTAGCTGACACCCCCCCCAAAAAAGCAAAGTAACTTATAGAACACGGGTGGTGGCTTGCCCCGTGACGTACCAGGCTGGGCGGGGGGTCTTCATTTCCCCCCCCCCCCACCACTAGAGGCGCTGGTGTGTTAGTCTGCCCCTTTATTATAACCAGTGTACGTCCCCGTAGGCTTGCGGGGGGGGGGGGGGGGGAGGCCTGGCTCTGCAGCGCCAGGGTGAGGGAGGCTGAGGTGGCGTGGGGGGGGGTGAGGCAAGGCAACCACTCCCCCCCTCCCACTCTTCTCCCCCCCCCGGTCATAATGAATGGCTGGCTCCCCCCCCCCCCCCCCCAGCCAACCATCGCGTCTTGCAGCCGTAATTAGAACAATATGCCGGGCTCAAGCGGTAGGTGGGAGGAGGCATGTGGCCTCGAGTGTAGGTGGGAGGCACGTGGCCACTAGTGAAGGTGGGAGGTACGTGGCCTCTAGTGTAGGTGGGGGGCACGTGGCCACTAGTGTAGGTGAGAGGCACGTGGCCACTAGTGAAGGTGGGGGGGCACGTGGCCACTAGTGTAGGTGAGAGGCACGTGGCCACTAGTGAAGGTGGGGGGCACGTGGCCCCTAGTGTAGGTGGGAGACACGTGGTCCGCGCTATAATGGACCCACTTTGATCCACACCTGGCTCCCGCCACCCCACCTTTGTTTACGCTTAAAGTAGCGTACTTGTCACTGGCGCGCTTCTCACACTGCCACAAGTAGCGGGGTGCAGAGGCTGGGCGGTGGGGAGAGGAGCGGGTCGGGGTGGAGGTTATAAGTGGGGAGGAAGTGCCCGGTAGAGGTTCGTAGGGAGAACTGATAACGGGAAGACCTAGTGGTGGTATCTGATGGTTTGTGTGTATGCAGGAGGACCCTAGTGGTGTTCTGAGGTCCTCGTCCATCTGATGGTCGACATAGGATCGTAGAAGAGAAGGAATTCCTCCCCTCCCACCTCTCCCTCCGGCACAACAGGGGGAGGAAAAAAAATGTGGAAAAATGATGATGTATCATAGAGAGGGTATACTGCCACGGGAATTATAAAGGGATGTGCGAAGTGGAAAAGTTCTGCACTGTGAATGTGTCGAGTGTGTGACGAGTTGGGGAGTGAGGACGATCAAATCCCACACATAAAAAGATATATTGATTTTTTGTTCTGTTTTTGCGTTGAAACAAGAAATGTGAATGTCTTTCCCCTCTTGATTAGACGTATTTATTCCTTATGGATACCTTCCCTTTTGAGTCTTCTGAGGTCTTCAACCCACCACAGCCTTGGGCTGTGCCCAAGGCTGTGGGATTGGGTCATTGGTCGACCAGGCTGTTGGGTTGGGTCGTTGGCGACCAGGATGTTGGGTTGGGTCGCTGGTGGACCAGGCTATTGGGTTGGGTCGTTGATAGACCAGGATGTTGGGTTGGGTCGTTGGCGACCAGGATGTTGGGTTGGGTCGCTGGTGGACCAGGCTATTGGGTTGGGTCGTTGGTCGACCAGGATGTTGGGTTGGGTCGTTGATAGACCAGGCTGTTGGGTTGGGTCGTTGGCGACCAGGATGTTGGGTTGGGTCGCTGGTGGACCAGGCTATTGGGTTGGGTCGCTGATAGACCAGGATGTTGGGTTGGGTCGTTGGCGACCAGGATGTTGGGTTGGGTCGCTGGTTGATCAGGCTTTTGGGTTAAGCAGTTGGGTCGTTGGTCGACCAGGGTGTTGGACGCCGCAGCCAGACTCAGGCCTACATAGCCCCCCACCCACAACCTGGCTGGTCTGGTACACTTTGAGGGCACCTGTCCACTGCACTATTCACCTTGTCTACCATGCGCAGCCCAGGCTGTTTGCGACGGTAAATGGCGAGGTGTTGAGGAGTCTTGGGGCCCCAGATGTTTAAAATGTTCTCTCTTTTCGTACATATCCTGGAAGTAGTTTGGTCCAGCTTAGGTTTCCGTATCTTGGTAGCCTTCGCATGGCCAACCGGTTGTGGTTTATTCCAGCGTTCTACAACTGCAGCTGAAGAAGAAGAAGAAATAAATTAAAGTTCATTTCCAAAGATTTATTCCGAGACGTTTTGAATGTTTATTCAGAGTGAAGACATTGTCTTATGTTGTCGAAATTGTGTCTTGTTTTCAGAACTTCCGCTGAGATCCCGAAGTCTGTGTTTTTTTTAAAGGGGTAATTCTAAGAGGTTTCTGGTCTTCATATGGCATATATATCTCTGAGCAACAGAAGTAGTCCTGTTGCTCTTCTATGGATTTGGTCTAGGTTTTTCTCCGTCGTAGAAGTAGTAGTTCGCTGACCCAGAGCTAAACAGTGTACTCCAAATGAGGTTTCGAGCAGGGCGTTGTATAGAAGGGATATTGTGTCCTTCCATTTATAGTGTATGTTTCTTGTCTCTGAAATCTAACCTTTTTTTCTCATATATTAGGTCATTATTGATTATCGCTGGGCCTTTTTTTTCCCCTCGTTTACTAATAATGGCCTACCTACCTGGCATTTTGATATGGTAAATAGATATTTTTCCCCAGCAAGAAATGCGTTAACTCTGTCTTTCTTGAAATCCATCTACCATGTCTCCGGTCACCCCACCTCACTTTGACCGGATCGAAGTGAGTCGACCGTGTTGCTCTGGCTGGCTTCGTGTTTTCCCAACCCTCGTATTGTATGGGCGAATCTGGACGTGTGATAATGAGTTGTTTACACACAGGTAATTGAAGGCTGAGGTGGTTTTGAACTGTGGTTAACGCCACTGTCGCATCAGAACAGTGGGCCGCTTTGCTAATTGCCATTCCAGGTCGGGCTGCCATCCACCTGCAGGGGAAGGGAGGGAGGGGAGGGGTGACGAGTGCCTTCATTTCCTTCATTTCCTTCACTGTACTGCGTCTTCTTCACCGCTCACCCATCTTGTTTTTTTTCTCTCCCTTCTAGTATTTCTTTCATTCATAGTTCCTCTTTTCATTGGACTATCCCTTCTTTCATCGGACTGTCCCTTCTTTCAGTGGACTATCCCTTCTTTCATCGGATTATCCCTTCTTTCATCGGACTATCCCTTCTTTCATGGGACTATCCCTTCTTTCATTGGACTATCCCTTTAGTCATTGCCTCTTCTTTCACTACACTCCTCTCGCCCATTCCATCTTTACTACACTGTGACTTTTCATGGCCAGTGCCCCTCCCATCACTGCCCCACCTCTTCCTTCACTTCCGTCCTTCCCATCACGGTCCCGCCTCTTCCTTCACTTCCGTCCTTCCCATCACGGTCCCGCCTCTTCCTTCACTCCCGTCTTTCCCATCACTGTCCCGCCTCTTCCTTCACTCCCGTCCTTCCCATCACTGTCCCGCCTCTTCCTTCACTCCCGTCCCTCCCATCACTGCCCCACCTCTTCCTTCACTCCCGTCCTTCCCATCACTATCCCGCCTCTTTTATCTCTCCCGTCCTTCCCATCACTGTCCCGCCTCTTCCATCGCTCCCGTCCTTCCCATCACTGTCCCGCCTCTTCCCTCACTCCCATCCTTCCCATCACTGTCCCACCTCTTCCTTCTTTCCTATCCTTCCCCTCACTGCCCCACTTCTTCCTTCACTCCCGTCTTTCCCATCACTGCCCCGCCTCTTCCTTCACTCCCGTCTTTCCCATCACTGCCCCACCTCTTCCTTCACTCCCATCCTTCCCATCACTGTCCCACCTCTTCCATCCTTGCTTCAGGAGGGTGTATCTGTCTGGATGGGATGGGCTGTGTGTCTCACCGTGGGAGGGGGAGTGTGGTGGGGGCTGGCAGGAGCCTGGGGGTTGGGGGGATGGGTGGGAGGGGGGGGTTGAGGAACGGCCAGGAAGGATGGGGTTGAACGGAGAACATTATGACGGTGTCAGGGAGGCTGCCGCGCGACGCTGTTGGCAGGGGGTTGGAGGGAGGCCGCTGTTGGCAGGGGGTTGGAGGGAGGCCGCTCTCTGAACTCAAACCCCTTCACCTGCGCTGCCCTACCCTGTCCTACCTTACCTTACATTACCTTACCTTACCCTACCTTACCTTAACCTCGCCTCTCTTGCCTGGCTGGCCCACGTGAGGCAGCAGACCAGGCACTGAGTGGGGTTGGAGAGCTGGGGATGGCCGGGGTGAGGTGGGGTTGACGGGACATGAGCGCGGTGGTGGGGTGGGAGCAGCTGGGGTGCCCTAGTGCTGGCCTACAGCGTGTGTGTGTGTGTGTGTGTGTGTGTGTGTGTGTGTGTGTGTGTGTGTGTGTGTGTTCTGCCCTGGGGGACTGCTGGTGAGAGCCGGCGGTTCTGGGGAGCCAACAGATGCTATTGTAGACTGGGGGGCGGGGATGCGTGCCCTTCTCCTCCCCAGGACTCTGAACACGGGGCAGGTGGGGAGAGAGGGGAGGACTGGACTGGGGAGCCAACAGATGCTCTCGGAGACTAGAGGGGAGGGGAAGGGGAGCGTGTCTACCTCCTCCCCAGGATTCCCAGCACGGGGTGTGGGGGAGGAGGAGAGGAGTGGGGAGAAGATAGGACTTGGGGAGAGCAATCAAGTTATCGGCAGGCGGGAAGACTAGGCCCGCCATCTGCCTGGGGAGGCTGGAGACACAGGAGGAGCCACCACTTTACAATGGCTCTCTCAAGACGATTAAGCACTTCATTTTTAAGGTAAATTTCCCCCTTCACACACGCGGGGTAACGAGGGGCGGCGCCCCCCGTGGTGTGTGGCGGAGAACGAGGGTCCCCCTGCAGCCCCACGGCCGGAGGGGA
Organism: Panulirus ornatus; assembly: GCF_036320965.1. Lineage (NCBI taxonomy): Eukaryota > Metazoa > Arthropoda > Malacostraca > Decapoda > Palinuridae > Panulirus > Panulirus ornatus. The sequence continues at coordinate 22,575,064 of NC_092265.1, forward strand.
ACCCAGGAGAGGACTGTATTGGAGATTGGAGAGGACACACGAAGAGGGTGGACAGGGAGGGGACATGACGGGTCAGTGTGATAAGGTCGTCTCCTGAAGGACAGGAAACGTATCCTACGTTCCTTATCATATCAGTCTTAAGAGAGAGAGACAGGATGCTAATGCTGAAGAATCCTCCTCCTCTGCCACCTCTCCCTCCGGCTCAACACCTGGCAGCCAAATACTTCAGAGCAGGCGGCATGGTGTGTGTGCAGAGGGTGAAGGGTGACGCGGAAAACGGTGATTAAGTATTATAGTAATATTAATAATAATAATGATAATAATAATAATAATAATAATAATAATAATAATAATAATAATAATAATAATGATAATAATAATAATAATAATATTAATGATAATGATAATGATAATAACAGTAATAATAATAATGATAATGATTATAATAATAATAATGATAATGATAATGATAATGATAATAATAATAATGATAATAATAATAATAATGATAATGATAATAATAATAATGATAATGTTAACAAGTATTGAAGTCTGTGTTTCTCCTTCAAGAAGAGGGTCATATATTTACTAGTAACTTGTATCACTGAAGTATTTTTTGTGGCTGTCATGTAAGTGTATTGATAGACCTTCCAGGGACGTCCTCTCACGTTAGTGTGTTCCCTGGTGTTCAGCATCTCAACCCCACTGGAAATGTTTGGCCCACGTGAGTCGTACTGTCTTTCTTATTTAACTTCAGACCTTCATTTCTGGTCGTGGAATCATTGTATGAAGGAAATGGGCGCTTGATATGATGTGGGGATTTGTGTATTTTCTTTTTTTGTTCTCTGTCTGAAGACTTTCTGTTAAACCTGCTATAGGAGCATGAGCGTTCTTCGAAGGGAAATTGATTTGTGGGTCTTTCCTCATAAGACGAAGTTATGAGTGACTTGGTGGTGTAATTAGGAAGAGTACTGTGGGTAGATATGGTCACCAGACCTCCCCTCTTTGTAGCAGTGTGGTACGGTGGTTCCCTCCATACTAACTCCCCCTGGAGGGTACGTGCCCTCCATGGCCGAGACCTTCCCTCCAATAGGTTGTGGTGTCGTGGTTCCCTCCATACAGTAACCTCCTGTAGGGCGCGTACCACCTCTCGCCCTCCATGACCAAGGCTTTCACTCCACCCCTCCCTCCCTATCCTCCTCCTCCTCCTCCTCCTCCTCCTTCTCCTCCTCTTCCTCCTCCTCCTCCTCCTCCTCCTCCACCCCTCCCTCTCCTCCTCCTCCTCCTTCTCCTCCCCTCTCCTCCTCCTCCTCCTGCATCCCTCCCTCTCCTCCTCCTCCTCCTCCTCCTCCTCCTCCTGACACACCACCTTTATGTCCCCTCCCTGCACACCCCTCCACCCACCCACCCACCTCCTCACCACCTCCTCGCACACCTCAAAGAAATGTTTAATTTATCTCAAGACTGCACATTGAAGGGGCACGTCTGGTAGAAGGCCTGAGGTTTGGGCCCTTACGGAATGTGTACTCAGGGACCATCCCTCACCTCCACCCGGGATTGTAAGATGGTCAAGTGGGCGTTGGGGATGGATGTTGGTGAGTGTCGGCCTACTTCCCTCTCAACAACCACACCAACAACATCTCCAACAACACTAGGGGGATGGGTTGGGGTCTGTAGGGGGGAATATGCCCTCCCTGACGAAGGGTTGGTAACGTGAAAGGAAGGAAGAAAAAAACTCCGTGTCTCGCCCTCTGCTAAACCTGTCTCCCATCACTCACACATTCTCTTTATATGTCCCAGGGAGAGTGGAGGGGAGTGTCAGGTGAGAGGGAAAGGCGAGGGTAATATAAGCAGTTAGGTAGGATGGTCGTGGCTATTGGTTCCTGGTGATGATAGTGGTGAGGGTGTGTGTGTGTGTGTGGCAGGGGAAGGGGGGCGCCCTCACCTGGCTGCCAGGGTGGTGGAGTGGCAGAGGGTGAGGCTGGCAGGGAGGTAGTTGAGGAGGGAGGAGGCTTGTAGGGTGGTAGCTGGGGATCGAAGGCTGGCAGGGTGATGGCTGGGCAGGTGAGAGGGAAATGTAAGGTAGGGAGAGGAAATTTGAGATCAGGGAGGTGATTGAGGCGGTGCTTCAGAGGGGAGAGTTAAGGTGCAGGGAGCGTAGAGGGTGGTGTCGCAGGGAGGATTAAAATCGAGGGAGTGTAAGAGGGTGATATAGCGGGGAGAGTAAGGTCTGGGGGAGGATATAGAGTATGGGGGTGGGAGAGCTGAGGTCTGGGGAGTGTAGAGGGTGGTGGAGCTGGGAGAGCTGAGGTCTGGGGAGTGTAGAGAGTGGTGGAGGTGGGAGAGTGTGGTGGTGACCAGAGTCGACGTGGGGATACAGCAGAGAAGAAATGCTGAGTGGAATGTGAAGTTTGTGGGAGAGGATGAGGGAGAGTGGGAGAGAGGGGGCGGCAGGGAGCAGAGGCATGTTAGCCCCAGCCACGTAATGTTAGCGAGGCCTGGGGGAGCTGCTGTGACAGCAGATGTGCATGACCAGGTATATGTGCATGACGGTCTAGTTTACACAGTAAGCACTGCATGGGATAAGTACATAAGACCGTGTGGTATACTCTACTGCAAGTGTTTTAAGTCGTTCCCTTCACTTGGTGTTGCTGGGAGGGAATTTTCACACTCGTGGGGTCCCCTTATCACCTCGACGTGTTCCAGTGCCATGCACTCTTTCCAGCTCCTGTCTGCTGTCTTCTTCGACCACATCTTCCAGTTTACTCCATTCGTCCGACACCCTTGGTATGAAATAATTATTTACATCATTTTTTTCTTTTTTGAAGATTTTTTTTTTTTTTGCTCAAGTCCATGGTATGTGTTCTTATTGTTCTACTCATACATCATTAGAAGAACTGGTCACTGTTCACGTCATCAGTCTGGTGAACACGTCCCACCCTGACTCTTCTCTCTTCCATGTTGGGCAGATTTAAAAACCTTAAAGCTTTTTCCCCACTGTACCTCATCTTTCTCATTTCTAGTCCCATCTTTACTGCCCTCTTCTGGACCTTCTCTGTTAGCTCTTCGTGCTTCTGTGTTGCCTTTGAGAAGCATATTCCACTTTTGGCCCTATGTAGGATGTGAACAGCTGGCTGAATATGTTCACATCTGTATACGTAATTGTTTATCTGGTATTTGCCAGCGAAGAGGTGGGGCCTGTGTCACCTCCCAGCTGTGTATATGTATGTGTGCGGACGTGTGTAGTGTGTACATATATAGATTAGATCTCATTGGCTCGTACCCCAGTTCTGTTCCAGCGGTAATTGTTTATATTGGTAGTTTAGTTAGATTTGTGAGTCGAGGTCCAACACTGGTGTAGGTCGGAGGGCGATGGTAGGCGTGGCTAGGTCATGATGGGGGGGGAGGGGGGAGGGGCTGCAGTGAGCCGGGCCGGCCTGCCTGTGTGTGTGTGTGTTTGTGTGTGTAATAAGCTTGAGCGCTCACCAAGAAGCCACCAGTCTTAACACGAGCGTAGGAAATGCCACTGTGGACGGAAGTCGAACCCGACAGACGACAGCTGCAGCTACTTCTGCAGTAGTGTTCCACGCCTCTTGTGCTCAGCTGCGAAGGACCTGCCTCGCCTCTGCCGCCCTCGGCACCGAGGACCCCCAGCAGGTGACTGTGGGATTGATGAACACTCAGACGAACGTGGAAGAAGCAGAGCTGAGAGGGCAGCAAGGGTACCCGGAGGCGACGCAGGAGGAGGGAGGAGGAGCGACGTACCCTGCGTGTACCGCGACAGAGTACGTCAGGGGAGCTGGCGTCCTGGAATCTGGGAAGGCTCGGGGGAATACCGCCAGGCGGGTCCTCAGTGCAACACACGAGAGACAAGGTGCTGGAAAGACGAGGGTCGCACGTGACCTTGCTACTGGACGCCCTCCCTAGGACGCCCTCACCAGGACAGCCTGACCAGGGCGCCCTCACTAGGTTAGCATCACCAGGACGCCCTCACCAGGACAGCCTGACCAGGACGGCCCTCACCCAAGATACCCTCGCGCGAAGGACCTTACAGGATCAGCTGCAACTCGACATCAACATGGCCGCCGCCCAGGTAGCATTGTGGACTGAAGCTGGTGGAAGGTGAAGGCGGGGTCGTCTGGTCGGGTAGGAAGGAGGGGGAGTCCCACACACACACACACACACACACACACACACACACACACACACACACACACAGGGTAATGGCTGGTAATGGCCAACAAGATAAGCCGAGATTTGCGAAAACATATTCGCCATTGCCCGTGTTAGCGAGGTAGCGTCAAGAACAGAGGACTGAACCTTAGAAGGGAAAAAAATCCTCACTTGGCCCCCTTCTCTGTTCCTTTTTTTGGAAAAGTAAGAACAGGAGGGGAGGATTTCAAACTCCGTTTTCTCCCCTTTTTGTCGCCTTCTACGATACGCAGGGAATACGTGGGAAGTATTCTTTCTCCCCTGAATATGTACATGTGTGTATATATGTATGTATATGTGCGTGTATGAGCGTATATATATATATATATATATATATATATATATATATATATATATATATATATATATATATATATATATTCCTTTTTCTTTGCGTGTCTTGCGTAGCTGCTTTCAGCTGGTGGTGCCACTCCTGTTGACCCTCTTCAGGGAGGAGGGTAGTAGAGGCAGGTCTGGCAGGTGAGTGGCTCACCCTTTTCATTGGAGAGTCATTATCTTGGACAGTGGCCAGGGCCAGCGAGTGAGTGAGTGGGGGGGGGGGTTCATGTGGACGGGGGAGGGCAGGGGAGCTGAGGTACTGGCTGATTACGGAGGGTGAAGAACGGGGAGAGGAAGGGAGATGAAGGTTATACTGATGGGGAGTTTGAAGGACTGGACGAGGTGGGGAGCTAAGGGTGATGGGAGGGTGAAGAATGAGGTGGGGCAGGGAGGGGGGGGGGAAGGGTTATAATGGGGAGATGGAAGGATGGGGAGGGACGGTGAGAGTTATGAAGGCTGGGGAGTGTGAAGGACGGAGCGGGATGGGGAGCTCAGGGTTCGGCTGACGGAGTGAGTGAAGGACGTGGTGGGAGGCGAAGATAAGAACATGGACGGGACAAATGAAGTGATGGCTCGCGATGAGGTCATCTGCTGTATGTAGGAGGGCAGTTGTGACCTAATCTCGGTTGTTGTTAAGAGACGAGATGGTGGAGGAGAAGGCACGTGCCAGTGTACCGCTCCCTCTGGTTCAACCTCATGCAGATGAAGAGCTAAGAAACACCATGGATTATGAAGGGAGAACATATATACACACACTGCTTTATGACATTTGATCGGATAGTGGGGATGCGATGCGCTATTGAGAAATACAGGAGTGCACTGGACGAGTATCCACAGAGTTTACCAGACCAGCCAAGCTGTGGTGGGTTGCTGTGGGCCTGAGTCTGGCTGCGGCTTCCAACAGCTTGGTCGACCAGCGACCCCAGTCCCAGCAACCTGGGCCCTACCTGGGCTGTGGGGGGTTGGAGACACCTTCCCGAGACGACCTAACCAGGTGTATCATCAGGTGTGACCGGGTGAGGAAGCTCCAGAGTGTGGCAGAGTTGTTCAAGGAGAAAAATTTACGTGGAAATAGAAATAATTGGAACATTATATATATATATATATATATATATATATATATATATATATATATATATATATATATATATATATATATATATATATATATATATATATATATGTGTTCCTATGAGTTCACGGGGAAATGAAACACGACCATAAGTTCCCAAGTGCAGTTTCGTGTAATAATCACATCATCGGGGAGATACAAGAAATACTACAGTCGGTTGACATACAACGAAGAGACGTACCTAGATTCCACTGAAGTATGTGACTATCCCTGAAGGTATTCATGGTCCTCCAGCTGATAAGACTTGATGGCATTTGATCCCATCGGCAACTGAAAACCTCAAGGACCACTTGAGTGATCCTCCATCACCATTGAAGCTACACCGAGAACGTGTTATCTTCCTTCGAACTTACACATACTCCCAAGTCTTCAACGAGTACCTAAAATTCCCCCCTTGAATTTAAGGAACCTTAAACTTCCTGGTCAGTTCCTTAAACTCTTAAAACCCAGATCTCCTCTGATCTTCCCTGTCCTGCGGTGTTTGTGCCCCAGCCAGAACAAGGAAATGCATTATCTACTACAGTGTCTCATACTACATCCTTGGTCTTATCTTAACATCTACCTCACGGTGGCTCCGGTGCCTTAACCCCTACAGTTCGCACTCCGGGCTAGGGGCCTCCCTAGGCTGCTGGGGTTGGGGGTTGGTTCGGGGGGGTTGGTTGGTTGGTTTTCTGGGGGGGCGTTGGTTCGACCAAGCTGTTGGGGAGCTATAGGACTTAAGACCCCACTCAAACCCTATCACCACCCCCCACCACCCTCTCATCGAGGTCGGCCTTTACGAGTGGGTCTACGCTGTCGCAAGCGCACGCACATACGTACATCTTCAAGGTCTATCGTAGTAGATGTGCCTCCACAGACCGTGCGTGTTGAATCTAACCCTCCCTCCTCCCTCCCCCCTCCCTCCCCCTCCCTCCCCCTTCCCTCTCCCCTCCCTCCCCACCCACCCACCGATTCTCCCCCCGCCAGGGCAACACCATCTCCAACCCCCACCCCCCTCCCCCAACCTTCCCCCCTCCTTTGATCCTACTGCAAGACTCCGTGTTGAAATGGGCGACGAGAGAGAGAGAGAGAGAGAGAGAGAGAGAGAGAGAGAGAGAGAGAGAGAGAGAGAGACACCCCTCTCTACAAGGGTGGACTTAGGTTCGTCCTCCCGTTTGATCTCCCAGGCAATATAGACTTTATAGTCTCTTGTTTCCGTGTTTATTATCTTCTTCTCCCCACCTTGCAGGTGAGGGGTATGCTGATGGGGAGGGTGAAGGACGGGGCGGGGCGGGGCGGGGCGGGGAGGTGACGGTTACCCTGATGACAGGGAGAGTGAAGGACAGGGTGTGGAGGGGAGGTAGGTGATATGCTGATGGGGAGAGTGATTAATGGGGAGGGGGAGGTGAGAGTTACGCCGACGGGGAGAATAAAGAGGGGCGGGGGGGAGGCGAGGTAAGGGCGTCACCCCGAACTGATGCTACTGGTCCTGTGGCAGGGAGGGAGGGAGGAGATAGATGTGCAGGGAGGGAGGGAGGGAGGAGATAGATGTGCAGGGAAGGAGGGAGGAGATAGATGTGCAGGGAGGGAGGGAAGGAGGGGATAGATGTGAAGGGAGGGGAGAGGAGGATAGATGTGTAGGGAGAGAAGGGGGAGATAGATCTGCAGGGAGGAATAGGAGAGCAGATGTGCAGGGAGAAAGGGAGCAGTTGTGCAGGGAGGGAAGTAGAGAGAGAGAGGGAGAGAGGCAGACCTGTGTGGCCTCATCGCTTGGCCTCCCTCCCTGCCTCCCTCCGCCTTGCTCCCTGCCCTCCCTCGGCCGGGTCATTAGCACAGTCTTAATCAATTTCAAGAGTAATCCAATAATGTAAATGGCTACATGTGTGCGCCAGAGCTCCCTCACCCTGCCGCCCTGGTGTTACCCCCCCTGAACCTCCAACCCCACCTGCAACCCCTGCCGCTCCTTCCCCTCCCTGTTATCCCCTTCCACCTGTGGCAGGAGCTAGGTGGGTAGGGGGCCTCGCCTGCCACACGGTGGCCAGGAAAACGTGACCTTCACATTGTATTTTGACCTCATTCTGAGCCTCTTTGAATCACGTGGGGTTAGTTCGTGTTACCCCCCATACTGCTGACACCATGTGGCGTTACCCCCTCCTAGACGCATCGCACAGTGTAACCCCCCACCCTAGATACACCTAGATTATGCCCATCCTAGATATACACTAGATTGTACCCCCGTAGACACATACTAGATTTCGTGGTGACCAGGTCCTGCCTGGCATTGCTCCTGGCCTCCACCCCAGAGCCAACCCCAGCAGTGCCCTAAAGTCACCCCAGAGCCAACCCCAGCAGTGCCCTGAAGTCACCCCAGAGCCAACCCCAGCGGTGCCCTAAAGTCACCTCAGAAACACCCCAGCAGTGCCCTAAAGTCACCCCAGAGCCAACCCCAGCAGTGCCCTAAAGTCACCCCAGAGCCAACCCCAGCAGTGCCCTAAAGTCACCCCAGAGCCAACCCCAGCAGTGCCCTAAAGTCACCCCAGAGCCAACCCCAGCAGTGCCCTAAAGTCACCCCAGAGCCAACCCCAGCAGTGCCCTGAAGTCACCCCAGAGCCACCCCAGCAGTGCCCTGAAGTCACCCCAGAGCCACCCCAGCAGTGCCCTAAAGTCACCCCAGAGCTAACCCCAGCATTGCCCTAAAGTCACCCCAGAGCCACCCCAGCAGTGCCCTGAAGTCACCCCAGAGCCACCCCAGCAGTGCCCTGAAGTCACCCCAGAGCCTCTCCCCAGATTACACTGTATACGTCCCTTCCGCCCCAGCATTTCATCGTCAGCCAGTTTCCCCAGGTACCAGGTGCCTGGTGTACCTGTTGTACCGTCTGCCCTCTTGTAGGTACGTACTACAAGTGTATTACCTGTAGGTGTCGTAGCTGTACCTACAGTACTTGGCCTTTAACACACACACACACACACACACACACACACACACACACACACACACACACACACTGAGGGGATATTCCCTGTTACCACCAGACAAGTCTTACTGGCATCAGGGTTCGAACCCCCCCCGGCCATGGTCGTAGAAGATGGGAGCCGAACTTGTAATGATAAGCATCAACAGTAGAGTATTCAGGGTTTTATTGATGGTGAAGGTATGGTGGTGTTCACTGGCCAGATATATGGTCCCCGGTCTGGTGAGTGGCGTTGACGTGGGCGTTGAAAAGGCGTAGGGAGCGGGCATTGACGTGGATGCAGAGGAACAAGGAAGGGGCCTCGATAGGGTTAGGGGAGAGCAGGGGAAGCGCCCTTTAGGGGCATTGATGGAGGTGGAGGGGAGTAAGGATGGAATGGAGCCGAGGAGAGAGGCGTTGACAGGGATGGTGGTGAGCTGGGGAGGGGCGTGGAGCAGGGAAGTGATGGGGAAGGGCGTGGAGCAGGGTAGTGCTGGGGAGGGGCGTGGAGCAGGGTAGTGCTGGGGAGGGGCGTGGAACAGGGGAGTGCTGGGGAGGGGCTTAGAGCAGGGGGGTGCTGGGGAGGGGCGTGGAGCAGGGGAGTGCTGGGGAGGGGCGTGGAGCAGGGGAGTGCTGGGGAAGGGCATGGAGCAGGGTAGTGCTGGGGAGGGGCGTGGAGCAGGGGAGTGCTGGGGAGGGGCGTGGAGCAGGGGAGTGCTAGGGAAGGGCGTGGAGCAGGGGAGTGCTGGGGTAGTTGTTTCATGTAGGACACTTGGAGGGTCTGCCTGAAGACGCTAGCCGTATGTGTAAGGTCTGGGGAAGCTGCTGGGGAGGGTGTGTCTGTGTTGGGAGGTGTAAGGCCTGGGGAAGGCGGTGTAGGGGTGGGTGCGTAAGGCGAGTGGCCGTGTGGGGAGGTGTAAGGCCTGGGGGAGGCGCTGTAGGTGGTGGGTGACGGTGTGGGGAGACCCCCAGCAGACCTGCCCCGTGGTAATGTATGCCGCCAGTATCGGCGAATCGAACAACAACTGCCACTTCGTCCACGGCGGGTCCTCGTCCCGACCGCCTCCCAGCACCTGCCTCTTCCCCTTCCAGCAAAGCCCCTTCCAGCCACGGTGGTCACCAGGCCTGGAAATATCTTCTTACTCTCTTGAAGAAGAGGTATCTCTGGTGCCCTTCCACCACTCCCTCCTCTCTTGCTGTGCTCTCTTGGTGAGGCTGGCGAAGGGCAGGAGGAGGAGGGGAAGATGGAAGGAAGGTGATATGATGAGGGAGATGAGAATGAGGACCGTACAAGTGGAGGAAAGATGTGGCAAGTATCACGGGCCCCAGACTCGCCTTCAAGTGTTATCTGGTGCTGGAAGAACTGATGGGGATATGAAGACTTGTAAGGAATGAGAACATGCATCTTGTGGTTGGTGGCCAGACACATAGATCACTGTCGAGACAGGAGTCGAAAGCGGTCTGACTTTTAAACTCTCCCAGGCTAACTTCCAAACTTGTCCCCCTTGTCCTACGCCGGTGTGATGGTTCACTCTCCCTCTTCTACAGGTATTACTTTGGTTTTTGCTCCAGAGAGCTGGCTGCATGTGTGCCCACACCAATAGCTAGACCACGCAATACTCAGCAAGCTGCTGCCTCGTATGATTATTGTGTGGTCATCGGCAACTCAAGGGTGGGCCGTTTTGATATCTGCTTCTTTCCCGACACGTCGAAGCTTTGGAACTCTCTACCCTCTCATGTCTTTCCCAGTAAATATGAACTGGCACATTTCAGAAGACAGGTCTTTCACTTCCTCAAAAATTCGTAGAGACTTTCCCTTGTCTTTCTTTTTTTCCGTGTCATAATTCCCTTCATACTTCAATTAAGGCTTGGCCTTGGTGTGGACTTTTGTCCCAGACTGTAGCCTTCAACGGTCAAGACTCTGACGCAGTATTCGTCCACCTCACATCTTTGGTCATCATGCTGACCACAGCAGTGGTCAGGTTACCTCACACAACAACTTAGTAATTTATAGATGTATTGTTGAATCGTCTCTTATCGAACATAGTAGAGATATGAATGTGAGTCAGAGTGTTGCTTTATATAAATTAGATAAATTTATTAGTGAAAAGAAAGGATCAGAATGTTGTTTTATATAAATTAGATAAATTTATTAGAGAAAAAAATTGTAAATATGTTCGCCTGAACATAGGTTAACTTGAAGTTGTAACTCGAGAGAGATGAGGTCGTGGGGGGTGGTGACCTGTGCCCTAATCCCTTCACCTGTTTCATAATTCACTCACCTGCCCCGCCCAGTGGCGGCTGGTATATTGTATTCTGGTTCTCTGTATCTATACTCAGTCCTGACCATGTAGTTATACAAAGGAGCCTGACACATCGTATTTTCCGTTTTCTTGTGGTTTTACCCAATGGCGTCTTAGCTACGTCTCTTCGTTGTATATCAACTGACTGTTATATTTCTTTCTTGTGTCTCCCCTGATGACGATGTGATTATTACACGAAAGTGCACTTGGGAACTTATCGTGTTTCATTTCCTCGTGGATAGATAGGAATTTGTATATATATATATATATATATATATATATATATATATATATATATATATATATATATATATATATATATATATATATATATATGTGTGTGTGTGTGTGTGTGTGTGTGTGTGTGTGTGTGTGTGTGTGTGTGTGTGAGTGTGTGTGTGTGTGTGTGTGTGTGTGTGTGTGTGTGTGTGTGTGTGTGTGTGTGTGTGTGATATTTCCATGGCTCACATTGCCTGGAGAGCTGGCCTGGGGTTCAAGAGGCATACCATGTCAGTCGTGGTTTGTAACATATTAGATCAAGATTCTCAAGGTTTTCCAGCGAGAGGATCATACGTGAGGTTGCTGCCCAGGTATTGCAGTTTGCTGTGGGTCCTGTGTGTTGTGTGGCAAGTGTTACCGGAGTGTTGCCACAGCTTAATGGGACCTTGTTAGACAACGCTAAAGCTGAAGACATGCCTAGATAGCCATTGCTGAAGATGAAGACGTGCTACCTTGTCGGGTATACACCTGGCCCATGATTAACTAATACAGAACACACCCGGGTTCCTGGGTAACACAGGACACAGACCCAGGTCCTGGGTAACACAGGACACAGACTCAGGTCCTGGGTAACACAGGACACAGACCCAGGTCCTGGGTAACACAGGACACAGACCCAGGTCCTGGGTAACATAGGACACAGACCCAGGTCCTGGGTAACACAGGACACAGACCCAGGTCCTGGGTAACACAGGACACAGACCCAGGTCCTGGGTAACACAGGACACAGACCCAGGTCCTGGGTAACACAGGACACAGACCCAGGTCCTGGGTAACACAAGACCTTGCATGAGAAGTCAGTTTTTTACTGGGAGTGTGCATGGTGGAGGAAGAAACCTTAGTGAAATCATGCAAAGAAGTAGTTTCTCTCGTAGATAAATAGTGAATGATTGGAATGAATAGTGAAAGATTGGAATGAATAGTGGATAATTTGGAGTAAGATAAGCGATTGAACTTTGAACTGCACAAGTTCTGTAATCTGTTGCATTAAGTTCAAGGGTTGGAGACCCGCGTATGTAGCACTCCCTTCCTATACCATATAGATAGGCCATGACTTGCATACACACACACACACACACACACACACACACACACACACACACACACACACACACAGACTTGACATACACATCTGTACATGTAGACATGTGAACACTGCAGTCACATGCGAGTGTGTACTTTGCTTGTGTCTCTATAATTCCACTATGATTGCTAACTGTTTCCTCTCTTGTTTCAGGTGAGGGAGAGGAGCGGCTGTCGGAGCCACACAGGTCCTGGTAGGTCCATTCCCCTTGGCCTTCTGCAGTACCCCAGTGTTGGATGGGGTCCCACCTGCCGTGTGTGTACGGTGGGTGTTGCTTGCCTGTATGATGTGAGAGCTGGTCACCAGAACGTTGTGTGTGTGTGTGTGTGTATGTGTGTGTGTGTGTGTGTGTGTGTGTGTGTGTGTGTGTGTGTGTGTGTGTGTGTGTGTGTGTGTGTGTGTGTGTGTGTGTGTGTGTGTGTGTGTGTGTGTGTGTTGGAGAGCATTGTGATCTCTGCTCTCTCATGTCTCCAGCCTTCTGGCCCCACGCCTCTAACTTTCCCCCTTGCCTCACACTCACGCCACAGTGTCTCGCTATGTAGCATGAAATGGTCCATTACAGGGAATACTGAAAAGTGGAACATGTATAAGACATTACAGAGGGACGAGTTATGTAAGACATTACAGAGGGACGAGTTTCAGGATGTGTGGTACCTGCACACCCGCCTCTGTGTCTGTGTGTATACCTCTGTCATTTAGTTAGGTGTGTGTGTGTGTCTGTCTGTCTGTCTGCCTCCATCCGGGAACCACTTATGGACGAAATAACCCCGGGTGGAGAGGCAGTGGGGTGTGGCTGTCTGTGCCTTACTGCCGCTGGGAGGGGAATCTAGCACAGGGTATAAAGGCCACAATTGTCTTCCTCTGTGTAAACAGTTTTGAACTTGTCACTCAGCTCCTGGCGGATCTTTCTGCCATCCTCCTCCTCCTCCTCCTCCTCCTCATAAATCCCTAAGAGTGATCAGCTACTCTTTAACATAGAGTCTAATCCTGATGAAGTTGTGGAAAAGTGTTGGATTCTATCTCTAGCCTTGTCTACCGCGTAAAAAACATCTGTTCTCTGTTCATCTGTTTTTCATATCTTGCTACGCTCATGTCATGCTTCCTTATACTTTCGAATGCTAGTTTGCTGTTGTGCTGTCAACAGCCCCACGGTACATAGAGGTTACTTTTATTTTTTTTTTTCAACATCTTGAGCCACATTTCTTTAACCTGGCCTCTGTATTTGAAGCTAAAGGTAACCATATTCGTACTGTGTCCCTATTAATATCAGAGAAGCTAACCATAGGAATAGTTTGTGTCAATACTGTTGAAGTTCGTTTTCCTTGTTATGTTCCTATAATCATTCTTAGACCAGTGTATTTTTCACAATTATATGATCTCCTTTCATCTCTGTTTTTTTTTCCGTTTTCTATCTCTTCGTTTACCACAAAGTGACATAATCCCCTTTTTTTCTGGAAGTGGATGGGAGATAAAAGGGCGGACAGAGAGAGAAAGACGTGTGTGTGTGTGTGTGTGTGTGTGTGTGTGTGTGTGTGTGTGTGTGTTTGTGTGTGTGTGTGCGAGTTGTTGCCAGATCAGGAATGTATGTATGTATGTATGTATGTATGTATGTATGTAAGCGTCTTTCTGGCACAGGAAATTATGTCGTACATTCCAAACACTTCGTCTCTCGATGGCTGTCTGTCACCATGAGAGACTCTGTATCCCCCGCACCTTATCTCTCTATGGTCAGAATGACCCATTATTAAAACTTTTTTTTCTTAACTATCTCATTACTTGTTTGATGGTTTCACCTACCGTCCTGGTTGTACCCTATCACTGGGGCCTTTGTGTATGTGTTCTGGGTCATCGAAACTCGGTAGAGGTGAACTACGGGCCATTAGCACCAGTGTGCAGTTCTTTCACACTTCCTTCACTATCCACATGTAGTCGTAGGTCGCTTACCGACATCCACCCCTTTTGTGTAGTTAACGTAACTCCAAAAGAGAAGCACAGTCTTGAATTAGAAAAGTAGTTAGCACTTCCTGCACGGCCCAATTGAACTAATTGGGAATCTATGAAGATAACCCACTTACTCTTCCCATAATGTATTGTTTGAACGGGTTATCTTCCAGTATGACCTGAAGCTTAAGAGGACCACTTCCCTTCCTTGGTCCTGCCTCACCATACACGTACAGCAGGCCTGAACAAGCTAGTGGTCCGTAAGAAGGTCTTCCAAAACAGACGAGTGTGCCATGGTTCCCCTTCCTTGGTCCTCACCATACACGCTCAGCAGGCCTGAACAAGCTGGTGGTCCGTGTGAAGGTCTTCCAAAAGAGACGAGTGTGCCATGGTCCCCTTCCTTGGTCCTCCTTCACCATACACGTACAGCAGGCCTGAACAGGCTGGTGGCCCGTGTGAAGGTCTTCCAAAAGAGACGAGTGTGTCTTGGGGACTCCTGTCCTGCTGGCTGCTGCCGTGTGCGCGACGGGAGGCGTGTGTATTACGAAGCCTTGGGGGTGGGTGGTAAAGGGTTAAGGGTGATGCCGGAGACGGGGCAATACGAGCGACGGACACGGGGGAACCAATCAGGGAGACGTGTGGTCATCACGGAGGCGCGACCGTGAGGCAAGTCAGGGAGACGGTGAGGAAACTAGAGAGAGGAGGAGGAAGAGGAGGAGGAGGAGGAGGAGGACACAGCGAAAGAGCGGGGAGTGATGTACCTTCGGGGAGGAAGACTGCTGGGGTCGGGGTTGAGAAATCTTGCTCCTCCAGTTGTGAGGTAATGGCGTGGCTCGGAGGGCGTCGTGTAGGTCATGGAGAGAGAGAGAGAGAGAGAGAGAGAGAGAGAGAGAGAGAGAGAGAGAGAGAGAGAGAGAGAGAGAGAGAGAGAGAGAGGACCTCTTGTGGTTGGGGGGTGGAAGAGGCTCTTCGTTGGAGAGGTTGGTGGGAGGCGGAGGAAGATCTCTGACCACAGACAACTGCGGTCAGGGGGAAGGTGTTGGACCACCCTTGTTGGCAGGAGGAGACCAAACTGATCACAGGTGTTGGTAAAGGTGTTGTCAGTGCTATAGTTGGCAGCCCCTCCACCCCCCATGGATAAGTAAATGATAAGAATGTGAGTACAATAAACAGATAAGAACTTATGATAAAGAGATAAGAATGTAAGTCCAATCACATTGAAAAATCGTAAGATTGCGTTACATGCCTCGTCATTCGCTGTGGCTGTCCAGTTTGTTGTATGTATTTCCACTAAATTCATTAAATATAACGAAATAGAAATGATACGCAAGATATATATACAAGATTCCCCTTGAAAATGGAAGAAGGAGAAAAAAAAAGAATATACGTTGAATATTTCCTTGGGTTATTTATGGCCAGGCAGGAGTGTTGGTGGGAGACCCTGAAGGTCTGGGCCAGGGTGAGAGCGTGTGGGCCCTGAAGCCCTCCCACCCCTGGCTGCCTCAGGGTCGGCCCACTTGAGCTGGACTGGGTTGCCTTGGTTACGTCAGGGTTCAAGGGCGTCAGGGTCTAGGAGGAACCAGTGGATTCGGCCCGGCCCTGAGTTTGAGCTACACAGTGGGCTGGACAGACGTGGCACAGAATAAGGGCTACAGTGGGCTGGACAAACGTGGCACAGAATAAGGGCTACAGTGGGCTGGGTAGACTTGACACAGAATAAGGGCCATAGTGGACTGGGTAGACTTGGCACAGAATAAGGGCTACAGTGGGCTGGACAGACGTGGCACAGAATAAGGGATGCTGTGGGCTGACCCATAGCCATGTTAAGTACTTTACCTTCTACCTGGTGAGGTCTTCTGGGGTCTTCACCATCCCACACAGCCCCGGGCTAGACCCAGGCTGCTGGGGTGGGTCGTTGGTCGACTGAGTTGTTGGACGCCGTAGCCAGACTCAGGCCCACATACACCCCCCCCTACAGCTGGCTGGTCTGGTACACTTCGAGAGCACCTGTCCACTGCACTCTTGAACTTGCTTGCCTCCCGTGTGCATCTCAGGCTGTTTCTGACGGTAGACGGCGAGGTGTTGGAGAGTCCTGGGCTCCAGATGTTGAAGATGTTTCTCTCCTTATTCACATTGCACTTTTGGGTTTCAGAGTTCGCGTTGTACAAAGTCTGCCATGCTTCTCGTGCTTGTAGGATGTTACTACGTTGGGGTGGGTGTAGCCCAGGGCCAGGTGTGGGCTGTGGAGGGAACCAGAGGACACAAAGATGAGCCTCACATGCGTTTAGATGTGGCCAGACTTTTCCCTGAAGGAAGCGAGCGAGACGGCGCCCTTAGAACATGGGAGTGACAGATAACAGTACATGGGATTATTGATACGGGAGTAGATATACTGAAGGACTGTATTAGCATCCTGATTTCCAAAGCTGGATGATACAAGAGAAGGCTCCTCCCCAGCCACCTCGCCCTCTGGCTTAATCATCAGCTGGGGAATATAAGGCACAAAGGAACGCCATGCTGTATGCAGATAGAATATACTGCCGTGGCAATTTTATGGGGAAGGGATGGATGAGAAACCGTTCTGATTTCGTGTCTGTTGGCTGGATAGCTGTGAGAAGAAGGACTTAGCCTTCTCTGTGTCCGAAGACGAGACACATGCATGCCACACTGCCATTCACGCACGGGGTTATGACTTGGTGATTAGTATCATTAAAATAGTTGTCTAGGCAATTAGAATTTATTGGTAGATTAGACAGGGTATTCGACACTAATTGCCAGTTTATAACCGTGCCCCAAGAGTGACAGTATAACATACGTGTATTGCTTTGTTTTTGTATGGGTATGCTCACGTTGTAAGTCCCAAAGATTTTGGCTACTGGGACTAGATAAAAATGTTTCCCCATCCGTCATTTCCCAATAGAATTTCCCTAGTCAGTATACCCCTGCCTTTGTTTACTCACATGGCGCTCCTTCGTGACTTTCCTGCCGGATTAACGTGTATCTTACGTCACGTTACAGCGCGTCACCCCTGGGTGGGTGGAGTGACCAGAGGCTGGGGGCTGATGTGGGCTCTGGCTGCCTTCGGGCTGGAGGTTGGGAGGGCTGGGCTGGTCTGGCTACCAGCTTGGGGTGGTGGTATAGGGAGGGGCTGACCTGATGCTCAAATTGGCAGCGTATGACTCGGATATTACGTCTGTGGCTGCTGGTGTAGGTAACACCCGTCACTCCCGTCACACCTGGTCAGTGACGGCCCAGTCATACACCCGTCACACCTGGTCAGTGACGGCCCAATCATACACCCGTCACACCTGACCTTCACAGTGAAGGCCCAATCATACGTCCGTCACACCTGACCAGTGAAGGCCCAATCATACGCCCGTCACATATGATCAGTAACGGCCCAGCCTTACACCCGTCACACCTGGCCAGTGACGGCCCAGCTTTAAATCCGTCACACCTAGCCAGCCAGTCGAGGGCCCCAGCATGGAGAGGGGCCCGGGGGAAGCTCCTGAACCCTCAACAGTTCAAGTGATCTTGGTGTTCGCGTTACATGGGCGGGTTTCCAACCCACGCACCTGGGTCTGGGTTGCGTTAACACCTTACCAGGGTTATTTGTGCCGTGCCAAGGGTGTGTCGCCGCCCCCACAGGCCGGGGACACTGGTCCTCTCCCACCAGTCCACTGGCCGAGGACATAAGTCCTCTCCCACCGGTTCACTGGCCGGGGACATAGGTCTTCTCCCACCCTTCCACTAACCAGGGACAGTAGTCCTGTCCAGCTTGTCCACTGGCGAGGACACTGGTCCTCTCCCACCCATCCCTTGATGAAGCTGTCCCTTAGCACATGTGTGTATGTGTACACCTGTAGCTCTGCCACCTTTATGTGTATGCCAGCAACTTCTGCATCCTGAACATGGACGTATGTTTTCCCAGCCTTGAAAGCTCAATGTTGCCAGGCAGGATGTAACGCTGTCATAACTCCGTCACTATCGCCCCCTTACTTTTATGTTATTAAAGAAAGTGTGACGCCCCCTTTCGGTTCGAATACCTAGTGAAGTCTTAGGGGGGTTCGCCTTCTTCATCCCCCATAAACCAAACAGGGGCTCAAGCTGCTGGAATGAGTCGTTGGTCAGCCAAGGTGTTGGAAGCCGCAGCCCTCAGGCCCACGTAACCCCCCACAGCCTGGCTGGTCCGGTACGCTTGTAGGTGGGTGTCCAGTGCACTCCTGAACTTGTCTACCGTGCAACTGGCCTCCTGATATTCAAAGTGCTCTCTCTCTCTCTCCCTTTTTATGCTTATCGCATCTTTGGATTTCAGATGTAGTATTTTATAAAGTCTTCCATTCCTGGCGTGCCAGTAGAATGTTATTTCCAAATGTTAGTTGAGAACCAACCATACCTTGTAGGGATTTCCAGATATAGATGACGATATACCTATCCTGTGTGCGCTTGAGGCATAGCCTCAGAGGTTTCAGTTGTTTCCAGTGATTTAGTTCCTTGACCACGTTGATGTGAGCTTTGAAAGATCTCAGGACACTTTTTAAATCTGCAGTGTCGCCTGCCTTGTAGGGTAATGTTAAAACGCAACAATATTCAATACGTGAAAGATTTTGTGCCTTGAGTATCATCGCTATTGGCTTTTTTTCTCGCGTCTTGAAAGTCCGCAGGATCCAGCCTGCCATCCTTCTGCATGAGGCAGCCGTTGTTGTGTTTTGTTCGCCGAGGAGCTAGGTCTTTTAGACAGTATTACTCCGAACTCTTTCACGTTATTCAACTGGTTTATGACAGCGTCTGTGTCTCTCAGATATTTCTTTTTTTTTTACCCCATCCCGGAGGAGTTGAAATTCATCTCCGTTGAAAAACATGTTGTTTTCGGCTGCCCAGTTAAAGTCTTCGTACATACCTCTCCTTGTAGCCTCGCCACATCTTCTGTTGATGTGATTGTCGTACTTATTTTCGTATCGTCTGCAAAAGATGATGTGAAAATCCGGCTCATGGGTGATGTCAAGTGTGACGTCTGATACCGTGTGTACGGACGGCCAATTGATCCCTTGTGTACGACGAAAGTTATCGTATTCAAGTGTTATTCATCATACTCAAGAGATTCAGATGGTCGCACGTACGGGGTTAAGTCGTCGTACGCCAGGGAATAAATCTTCGTACCCAAGGGTGTGTGTCGTAGCAGTCAAGGGGTTTTAAGACGTCTTACTCAAGAGGCTTTTTTCAAGTCGTCTTCGAGGTGTTGACTTGAGTCAGGTCTGGGTGAGGGTGGCGATGGAGTGGTGCTGGCCCCTCCGGGCTGGTCTGGGGGTTACCGTGTGCAGGGTCATGCCCAGTGGGATCTGACCCTCTCTGTGTTGTCCATGAGAGAATATATGTGTTTGTGTGTTTGTGCCTCTGTTGGTTGGGTTGTCGCTGGGGGTGCCACACCCCCATCATCTCGGGGTTATGGCCTCTTTTGACCCTCTTCTAAAGGTCTCTCTGTCAACCCCTATATATATATATATATATATATATATATATATATATATATATATATATATATATATATATATATATATATTTGTCAGGTTGGAATGTAGAGCTCAGGGGGAACATGAGGACAGACTTGTGTAGGTGTGATGTGATATGTTGTTTATGTCCCTGAGGGCTAGGATGAAGGCGGAGGGCCACAGCTGTACACACGTATAACCCTGAGGGCCAGGCTGGAGGCGTGGGTATGTGAGGGATGGGTTTAAGGGCTGGTAGTGGCCGGCAGGAACACACACAACCCTGATATAGCACCTCACGTCATGTAAAGAATGATAATGATAATGATGAAATGATAGTAATAATGATATTGATGATAATTGCAGTAATAATAATAATGATAATAATAATAATAATAATAATAATAATAATAATAATGATAATAATAATAATGATAATAATGATAGTCATGATAATTGTAATGATAATGATTATAGTAATCATAAGATGAAAAGGAACTTGAGGGAGCAATGGTCTGCTGAATGAATCACACCCAGATTCTGAAGACATGCAGGGAGAATAGCCAGGATGTAGACTGCATGGCTATAACAACACAGTGAAGCATAGAATATTGACTATAGGGCTATAACAAGACGGTGAAGCTTGAAATATAGACTATAGGGCTATAACAACACAGTGAAGCTTGAAATATAGACTATAGGGCTATAACAACACGGTGAAGCTTGAAATATAGACTATAGGGCTATAACAACACAGTGAAGCTTGAAATATAGACTATAGCGCTATAACAAGACGGTGAAGCTTAGAATATAGACTATAGGGCTATAACAATAGAGTGAAGCCTAGGGTGTGGCAGTCAGCTGGGGGCACTGATGTTGTTCACAATGGCTGGGACGGACCCGGGGCTGTGGAAAAGTCCCCACCCGGAGGGAGGATCATGGACAGGAAGGAGAGAAGCCCTGGACCTGCACTCTCCACAGGGAAAGGAGATTATGAGAAGGAGGTGGGAAAGGAGGTGAGGGGAGTACCTCGACATTCGCACGTACGCGCAGGAGGCTGGCAGAGGAGTTGGCTCAGCTGTTAGGTTAAGGGGGAGATGTGTACGGTGGATTCAGAACCTTAGCGGGGTGCCTTCCCATAATGGGGTTGAGGTCACCATTGGCGTACCGCAGGGTTCCTCCCTGCGACCCATTGCTCTTCTCGATGTGTGTGAATAACTTGCCTGAAGTTGTAGACGCCTGGCTGAATATGTTTGCAGATGATGCCAGTGTGGTGGGTGTAGAGAACAGGGAGGATTGCATCAGCTTACAAGGGGACCTAGACACTATCAGGGTTGGTTTGATACATGGTCGATGGAATTCGACCCGAGTAAGTGTAAGGTGACCAACTGTGTTCATCGATGAATATTAGAATAGCATTCAAGTTTGGTCACCGCACCTTAAGAAGCAAAAGACTTCACAAGAGTTCATAGCAAAGGTCCAGGTGAGAGTAGCGAAGACAGTACCAGAATTCAGAGAGATGAGTTAGAGGGAATGGTTAGAGTCTTTGAATTTGTCTGCCTTGGAAGAGAGAAAAGTGAAGGGTGACGTGATCACGTCCCGTCCTTTACGTTTTTAAATCAGGTCGATGAAGTAGACAGTGAACACGTCTTCAAGAGGTGTAGGGAATAGAACAGCCGGAGGAAATAACATGAAAATTGAGCAAGAAACTTGTCAGAAAAGATGTATGAGGAAGCCTTCTGTTGAAGACATAGGTAATGCAGGCAGCATACGTAAGTTGAAGAAGCTGTGTGTGTTAGTGAAGAACTCTTAAGAAATGGTGACCCCCACGAATGTAAAACTCCCTCTCTGTACAGTACAGATGGACAAACACACACACACACACACACACACACACACACACACACACACACACGAGTGTACTTACGTGGATACACAGATGGATGCCAAAGGTAACAGAGAAGTAGACACCTGAAGTCCGGTGCCAGTATTACTGACGACCACGACTTTCAATACACCGCTAGACCATCGGGAGAGCAGTGAGAGGACGTGTACACTGGCCCAGACGGGCGTCATGGCTCCAGCAAGGAAATGTGTAGTGTGACGAGCCTGATAGATTTCTGTTAGCGAGAGCAGCCAGCCTCCTAGGGCGGAGGGAGTGCATGGGCTGCGTGCTCCTGGACTGCCAGAGGCCAGGCCTTTGATATAGCCCCCACCCTGAGGAAATGGGTGATGAAGTTACCAGGTCCAAGCTAGGGTCAAAGGAAGGTGAGCTAAATGGATTGACGACTATGTAGGTGGGAGGGCAGCGAGAGAGCACCTGTCAGGGGAGAGGCTTCTCTGGCTGCGTGAGGGGGTAGCAAATGGGGGGTGTTCCATCAGGGCTCGCTGCTGGGGCCATTACTGTTTCTGATCTTGGCAAGTGAGTGTGGCCTAACAGAGGCTGGATCTTCTGCCTGAATATGTTCGCTGATGATGCCCAAAAACAATTGTATGAAAGAAGTGGGAGATCACAGTGATTTGTGATAATATTGCTGGGACTTAGGAAATACGAGCATGAAGAAGAGAAGTTGTTACAGAACAACGATCCTGTCCAGCAGCAGGGCTGGGCCCAGCCCCGGGTTGTGTGGGGATGACGACCCCGGGGACTTTACTAGCGATCCACCAGGGGTATTATTAAGAGGAAACATATTCACAAGTGTCGTGCTGTGAAAGGGGCCTGGGAGTTAACACCACGCCGAACTTGTCGCCCGAATATCACAAGAGAAGGACCGTGAGGCAAACGAAGTAGTATATTGCCAACGTGTGTGAATTGTACCGTGGAGGGTGGAATGTTTAGGAAGATATACGCGGCACAATATTCGCCATGCGCTGGAATATACCGCAACGATATGGTTCTCCTAACATGAGGAGTTGGTGACGAATAGCTCGAGAGGGGTCCAGGGGAATGCACCATGAACCAGAGTTGAGTGGAATGACCCACCAAGAAGAAGAGAGGAAGGAAGCCTTCACTCATAGAATGAAAGAAGAGATATGATAAGCGCACACATTGCTAGGAGGCCGTGAGGAAATTCAGGCATAGACCAGTTGCTTGAGGTCGTAACAAAGTCCAGAAGATAAGGCTATCACGTGAAGTGTGGCGAGGAAAGGAAACAGAGGGATGTGTGGAGGGGGAAGCGTTGGTAGAGGTGTGGTGCCCACGGGGGACAACGTCAGGCGGAGTGGAAGTTGATGCAAGGAGAGTTGCTGAGTTCGAAAACGTGTATAAGATATGAGGACTCAGAGAATACAGACCTCTCTCCCCATTTGCTCAACTAGGTGATAAAACACACACACACACACACACACACACACACACACACACACACAGCATCCTGTCCACAGTCCACCCAGCTGTTCATCCTCTCCCTAAAGGGCTGGTCGTTAGAATGGGTTACCTGGCATAGGGTACGTGTGTGTGTGTGTGTGTGTGTGTGTGTGCTTATATATACATACGAGTAAAGACATGGTACGTATATACAAAGGTAAGACGACGGGGCTGCACGAGTGTAAAACTCTCTCCCCGCAACACACCCATAGTAATCATAGTTGGTAATCATGTAGTAATCACTTGGTAACCATAGGGTAATCACTTGGTAATCAGAGGGTAATCACATGGTGATCTCTTGTGACGAAGTGTCGCCTCGCCTTCCTGGCGAAGCGTTGGAAAGTTTGGGTGGGTTAGTTAGCGGTTTCTCCCGCAGGGTACGCACGGAGAGTGTGTTACGTGGGGGGGGGGGGGGAAAGGTGCGTGGAGGGAGTGTACAGAGTGTGTTAGTCGAAGGTACGAGGAGAGGGGTAGTGAGTGGGACGGTGTTGTGTGTAGGAGAGAGAGAGAGAGGAGAGAGAGAGAGAGAGAGAGAGAGAGAGAGAGAGAGAGAGAGAGAGAGAGAGAGAGAGAGAGAGAGAGAAGTGGAACAGACACTCGACATGAGACGCTAATGGTGGGGGTCCCCTCTCTTGGGGCTACCATTCCACCTTGCCCCTCTCCAGCCCCGCTCCCAAGCTCACCCACCCACCCCATCCCGTGGTCCGCCTCCCTTCCACCACCCCTTCCCGTCTCCGCCCTTCCCTCCTCCCTCCTCCTCAGTACCTGGAAGAGCCGTCAACTTCCTTACCCAGGCACCCGAGTGTGGGGTCCCCCCCCAACATTACTTGTAGCCTCCCGTTGTGTGGCAGACCCACCCTGGCCGCTGCACCCCACCTCCGTCACACGGTGACGTGTGACGCCCCGTCCTTGTGTAGGTGTGACGCCCCGTCCCTGTGTAGGTGTGACGCACCGTCCATGTGTAGGTGTGACGCCCCGTCCTTGTGTAGGTATGACGCCTCGTCCTTGTGTAGGTGTGACGCCTCGTCCTTGTGTAGGTGTGACGCCCCGTCCTTGTGTAGGTGTGACGCCCCGTCCTTGTGTAGGTGTGACGCCCGGTCCTTGTGTAGGTGTGGCTGGAGGGCAGAGGCTGTGACCCAGCCCCTCCAGGCTAACAGACCTCCCCCACCCCCTCCCTCTAGTAACACTATCACTAGTCCCCTGAGTTGGCAGTCCTCTGTACCAGGGTTGGCAGTCCTCTGTACCAGGGTTGGCAGTCCTCTGTACCAGGGTTGGCAGTCCTCTGTACCAGGGTTGGCAGTCCTCTGTACCAGGGTTGGCAGTCCTCTGTACCAGGGTTGGCAGTCCCCTGTACCAGGGTTGGCAGTCCTCTGTACAGGGTTGGCAGTCCTCTGTACAGGGTTGGCAGTCCTCTGTACCAGGTTGGCAGTCCTCTGTACCAGGTTGGCAGTCCTCTGTACAGGGTTGGCAGTCCTCTGTACAGGGTTGGCAGTCCTCTGTACAGGGTTGGCAGTCCTCTGTACCAGGTTGGCAGTCCTCTGTACCAGGTTGGCAGTCCTCTGTACCAGGTTGGCAGTCCTCTGTACCAGGTTGGCAGTCCTCTGTACCAGGTTGGCAGTCCTCTGTACCAGGTTGGCAGTCCTCTGTACAGGGTTGGCAGTCCTCTGTACCAGGTTGGCAGTCCTCTGTACAGGGTTGGCAGTCCTCTGTACAGGGTTGGCAGTCCTCTGTACCAGGTTGGCAGTCCTCTGTACCAGGTTGGCAGTCCTCTGTACAGGGTTGGCAGTCCTCTGTACCAGGTTGGCAGTCCTCTGTACCAGGTTGGCAGTCCTCTGTACAGGGTTGGCAGTCCTCTGTACCAGGTTGGCAGTCCTCTGTACCAGGTTGGCAGTCCTCTGTACAGGGTTGGCAGTCCTCTGTACAGGGTTGGCAGTCCTCTGTACAGGGTTGGCAGTCCTCTGTACAGGGTTGGCAGTCCTCTGTACCAGGTTGGCAGTCCTCTGTACAGGGTTGGCAGTCCTCTGTACAGGGTTGGCAGTCCTCTGTACAGGGTTGGCAGTCCTCTGTACCAGGTTGGCAGTCCTCTGTACAGGGTTGGCAGTCCTCTGTACAGGGTTGGCAGTCCTCTGTACAGGGTTGGCAGTCCTCTGTACAGGGTTGGCAGTCCTCTGTACAGGGTTGGCAGTCCTCTGTACAGGGTTGGCAGTCCTCTGTACCAGGTTGGCAGTCCTCTGTACCAGGTTGGCAGTCCTCTGTACAGGGTTGGCAGTCCTCTGTACAGGGTTGGCAGTCCTCTGTACCAGGTTGGCAGTCCTCTGTACAGGGTTGGCAGTCCTCTGTACAGGGTTGGCAGTCCTCTGTACAGGGTTGGCAGTCCTCTGTACCAGGTTGGCAGTCCTCTGTACAGGGTTGGCAGTCCTCTGTACAGGGTTGGCAGTCCTCTGTACAGGGTTGGCAGTCCTCTGTACAGGGTTGGCAGTCCTCTGTACCAGGTTGGCAGTCCTCTGTACAGGGTTGGCAGTCCTCTGTACCAGGTTGGCAGTCCTCTGTACAGGGTTGGCAGTCCTCTGTACAGGGTTGGCAGTCCTCTGTACAGGGTTGGCAGTCCTCTGTACAGGGTTGGCAGTCCTCTGTACAGGGTTGGCAGTCCTCTGTACAGGGTTGGCAGTCCTCTGTACAGGGTTGGCAGTCCTCTGTACAGGGTTGGCAGTCCTCTGTACAGGGTTGGCAGTCCTCTGTACAGGGTTGGCAGTCCTCTGTACAGGGTTGGCAGTCCTCTGTACCAGGTTGGCAGTCCTCTGTACAGGGTTGGCAGTCCTCTGTACCAGGTTGGCAGTCCTCTGTACAGGGTTGGCAGTCCTCTGTACAGGGTTGGCAGTCCTCTGTACAGGGTTGGCAGTCCTCTGTACAGGGTTGGCAGTCCTCTGTACCAGGTTGGCAGTCCTCTGTACCAGGTTGGCAGTCCTCTGTACCAGGTTGGCAGTCCTCTGTACCAGGTTGGCAGTCCTCTGTACCAGGTTGGCAGTCCTCTGTACCAGGTTGGCAGTCCTCTGTACCAGGGTTGGCAGTCCTCTGTACCAGGTTGGCAGTCCTCTGTACAGGGTTGGCAGTCCTCTGTACAGGGTTGGCAGTCCTCTGTACAGGGTTGGCAGTCCTCTGTACCAGGTTGGCAGTCCTCTGTACAGGGTTGGCAGTCCTCTGTACAGGGTTGGCAGTCCTCTGTACCAGGTTGGCAGTCCTCTGTACAGGGTTGGCAGTCCTCTGTACCAGGTTGGCAGTCCTCTGTACAGGGTTGGCAGTCCTCTGTACAGGGTTGGCAGTCCTCTGTACAGGGTTGGCAGTCCTCTGTACCAGGTTGGCAGTCCTCTGTACAGGGTTGGCAGTCCTCTGTACAGGGTTGGCAGTCCTCTGTACAGGGTTGGCAGTCCTCTGTACAGGGTTGGCAGTCCTCTGTACAGGGTTGGCAGTCCTCTGTACAGGGTTGGCAGTCCTCTGTACAGGGTTGGCAGTCCTCTGTACAGGGTTGGCAGTCCTCTGTACCAGGGTTGGCAGTCCTCTGTACAGGGTTGGCAGTCCTCTGTACAGGGTTGGCAGTCCTCTGTACCAGGTTGGCAGTCCTCTGTACCAGGTTGGCAGTCCTCTGTACCAGGTTGGCAGTCCTCTGTACAGGGTTGGCAGTCCTCTGTACCAGGTTGGCAGTCCTCTGTACAGGGTTGGCAGTCCTCTGTACCAGGTTGGCAGTCCTCTGTACAGGGTTGGCAGTCCTCTGTACAGGGTTGGCAGTCCTCTGTACCAGGGTTGGCAGTCCTCTGTACCAGGGTTGGCAGCCACATATACCAGGGTAATCAGCTTTGGTGTCACAGTCTCTCCCCCTCACCACTCGTGTCTCTCTGCTGCCTCCCACTCGTGTCTCTCTGCTGCCTCCCACTCGTGTCTCTCTGCTGCCTCCCACTCGTGTCTCTCTGCTGCCTCCCACTCGTGTCTCTCTGCTGCCTCCCACTCGTGTCTCTCTGCTGCCTCCCACTCGTGTCTCTCTGCTGCCTCCACTCGTGTCTCTCTGCTGCCTCCACTCGTGTCTCTCTGCTGCCTCCCACTCGTGTCTCTCTGCTGCCTCCCACTCGTGTCTCTCTGCTGCCTCCCACTCGTGTCTCTCTGCTGCCTCCCACTCGTGTCTCTCTGCTGCCTCCCACTCGTGTCTCTCTGCTGCCTCCCCCTTGTGTCTCTCTGCTGCCTCCACTCGTGTCTCTTGCTGCCTCCCACTCGTGTCTCTCTGCTGCCTCACTCGTGTCTCTCTGCTGCCTCCACTCGTGTCTCTCTGCTGCCTCCCACTCGTGTCTCTCTGCTGCCTCCCACTCGTGTCTCTCTGCTGCCTCCCACTCGTGTCTCTCTGCTGCCTCCCACTCGTGTCTCTCTGCTGGCGAGGCGAAACCTCACCAGGTGATCGCTTACTCACCATTGACTTCCTCTGTTGCAGGATCACCAGGCAGCGGCTCTCCCACGCCTAAGAATGAGACGGTGAGTAGCGGATGGTGATCTCCGGGGTTACTGGTGACGTGTGGATGTGTCCTGGTGAGGTGTGTGGATGTAGCCTGGTGAGGTGTGTGGACGTGTCCTGGTAAGGTGTGTGGACGTGTCCTGGTAAGGTGTGTGGACGTGTCCTGGTGAGATGTGTGGACGTGTCCTTGCGTGGTGTGTAGACGTGTCCTGGTGAGGTGTTTTGACGTGTGCTGGTAAGGTGTGTGGACGTGTGCTGGTGAGATGTTTGGACGTGTGACAGATTCTGTCTTGGTCATTAGGAAGCAGACCAGAAGAGCAATAATCATGTGATAACAGTTATATATATTTTTCGTGAGGGTATTTCGGATTTCATTGTTAACGTCACCGTCTCAGACACACGGCAGTGGCTGTACTGGACAGAATTTTTTGGGCTAGACGCTTGCCAGTGTGGAGGCGGGTGTAGTACACTCAGGTGTACATAAGGTTTGAGGAGAGGAGTCGAGAATGGGTTGTCAGCCCTCCATCGGGAATGGCTCCTCAGAGGCACCGCGCATGGGAACTGGGTGAAATGCTCTGCCGTGGAAGCGCTTACAACATGCACCAGTGAGGGGGAAGAGAAAGGGAAAGGAAAAGGGAAAGGAAAAGGGAAAGAGAAAGGGAAAGGCTCAGAACTACAACGAGGGAAAGGAAAGAGTCCCCACACCAGAGCGAGAAAGACTCCTCCTCCACACAAAGCAGAGAAACGAGCTGCTGGCTGACCTACTAGAAATATCACAGCTCACGGAGCTAGACCAGGAAGTTTAGAAGACGTGAGTCGTAGTTAGAGAAAAGATTTAGAAGATAGATAGATAGATAGATAGATAGATAGATAGATAGATAGAGAGAGAGAGAGAGAGAGAGAGAGAGAGAGAGAGAGAGAGAGAGAGAGAGAGAGAGAGAGAGAGAGATCATTAAGTTAGAATACTGGTGTGTGTGTGTGTGTGTGTGTGTGTGTGTGTGCAGGCGTCATGACCGTGCAAGGGGAAGCGCAATGGTGGTTATAAAGTATACAGGGTTGAGGGAGGGAGGGAGGGAGAGTCCTGTCTTCCAGGCCCCGTCTTGACGCTGTTCAAGATCTGAACTGCTTGTGGGGTGGGTGACATGAGGCTCTGTTCTCTGTGTGTGTTCTACATGTGGGAAGGTATTGTTATATCATCATTATATACTATGGGGGAATTCTGAGAAGGCGTGGTCTCCCAGTCTACTCGCTGAGGTGACGACCTCCCCCACGCCAGCTTCTACCACGACAGGGAGTGGTGGACGTGAGATAACGCGGCTGAAGTCACAAGTTGGGATAAGGTAAACAAGAGGAGGTGATCCCTGTAGGTCCTCAGGGCTCGGGGGTGTTCGACAGATCCCCCAGCAGCCCATACTGTTGAGGTACACACTGGGGGACATGACAGAGGGCCAGGGGTACGTATATACATGGGGGTTAGACGTGGGCGCGCGAGCTGCCCCCGCCTCCAACAGCTTCGACGGCCAAGGAAATAGGGACCCCACTCGGCCGCTCGGACCTGCGAAGCCTGCCGAAGGTGGTCAAGCCAAGGCAGGTGTCCCGACCTTGGGATTGGGACAGGCCAGCGTGAGTGGGAGTCCCGTGTCCAGACCGGCTGGCTCCCGGGAATTACATTATCTGGGTTATTCATTTGGTGTATAAAGTGAGGCAGTTGGCTGCTTAGTGAGGGAGGGAGACCAGGAGGCATGAGACTAGTATATATATATATATATATATATATATATATATATATATATATATATATATATATATATATATATATACCCTAGACTGAGCCAGGTATCCATTGTATATACCAGCCCCCTGCCGCAACCAGGATTCGTATGTCCCCCCCCCCCCCTCAGATCCTCTCCACCCCAACATATATCCCTTAGTCCTCTCCACCTTAGCTCGTGGTCCCCCCCCCCCTCTCTCTCTCTCTCTCTCTCTCT
Organism: Panulirus ornatus; assembly: GCF_036320965.1. Classification (NCBI taxonomy): domain Eukaryota; kingdom Metazoa; phylum Arthropoda; class Malacostraca; order Decapoda; family Palinuridae; genus Panulirus; species Panulirus ornatus. Next base: position 22,604,620 of record NC_092265.1, read on the forward strand.
CTCTCTCTCTCTCTCTCTCTCTCTCTCTCTCTCTCTCTCTCTCTCTCTCTCTCTCTCTCTCTCTCTCTCTCTCTCTCTCTCTCTCTCTCTCAAGATCTATCGTTGTCCAGATAAGTTCGTCGATTCAGAATCCCGGAACTTGCCAGATTCCTCCTTTCCCTTCCAGTTTTAAGGAAGGTAATTGCGTTATATTTAGCCGTGTCTTGGCTGGCTCCAGAGCCGGCCAGTTTGGACGCTAGTCCTGCTGCACGCATTACACACCTTTTTTTTTTTTTCCCCAGCGTGTTTATATGCAATTTTAGACAGGAATTTCACAAAGCCACGTTCAAGTTTAATTTCCCACATTTTTTAGTCTATATTTCCGTAAACCTTTTTTTTTTTTTTTACATTCGTGAGATGAATGTTATTTGAATGTTTGCCAGTAATGCATAAACCAGTTTAATATCGTCCCTTATTTTTTACCAAATGATAAAAGTGTCCTGTAATGATATTACAGGATCATCCTTACAGGCTGATTCCTCTGAACTACCCATAGTTACAACGAGGTCATCCCTGATCCCTGTAACTATTCGTGATACATGCCAGTTTGGCCCAAAACCACCCCATCTCCCTGTCCTGCCGAACAGGCGAAGCATTTGAAATCCTTCTTCCATTTGCCTGTCTTCCACACCACCAGCTCTCACCTCCTCATCTCGTATCATAGGATGGTCTTCCCAGTCATAGACCATCATCAAGACCCCGGAACAACAGGGGACCCAAGCCTGAGCCTTGTGGCACTCCCTCGCTGACTTCACTGTAAACAGTGCTCCCCCTGGGCACTGTTCTCATGTCGCTACCATTTCAGTATTCTTTGACCATCTGTCCACCTTCCTAGTGATAGCAGCTTGATTATGTGTCGGTATTTGAGTGTGCATGTTTCTGAAAGATGTGTATGTATATACTTCTTCTCTGCATATATATATATATATATATATATATATATATATATATATATATATATATATATATATATATATATATATACACACGCCTTTTCCCGCGTTGGCGAGGTACTGTCAAGAACAGATGACTGAGCCTTAGAGGGGAAAAATCCTTACTTGGCCCCCTTCTCTATTCCTTGTTCTGAAACATTAAAACGGGAGGGGAGGATTTCCAGCCCCCGCTACCACCCCATTTAGTCTCCTTTTACGACACGAAGGGAATACATGCTATCCCCAGGGATTATATATATATATATATATATATATATATATATATATATATATATATATATATATATATATATATATATATGCATGCGTGTGTGTGTGTGTGTGTGTGAATGTATGTAGGTATGTATGTATTTCATACATATTCGCCATTTCCCACGTTAGCAAGGTAGCATTTAGAATAGAGGACTGAGCCTAAGATCGAAAATCTTGTTGTCTTGTTTTTCGCACATTATTTACCTCCTTCCAAAACATTTAATTCTCCCTGCATACTCACTCCTCTCTCCAAAACTCTTGCATTTACCTCCCATCCAAAGGTTATTGATACTCATACAACCCACAAAGTTTATTGTTACTCATACAGCCCACCTCGTATTTGTCCTCTTTTTTCAAATCTCCACCTTTACTCGCTCAACCCAACTCTCAATTTTTTTTGCCCTCTTTTTCAACCGCTGCACGTTTCTCTTAACCTCCCGCCCCTTTCTCTTATACATCTCCCAATCATTTAAACTCCTTCCCTTTAAGTACCGCCAGAAAGCCTCTCTTTTCTCTTTCACATGCAACTTTACTTCTTCATTCCACCACTTACTACCCTTTCTGATATGCCCACCGCCCACCTTTCGCATACCACATGCATCTCTCACACATGCCAGCACTGCTTCCGAAAATACCACCCATTACTCATGCTTCATTTACTCTCGTCTTTTGCTATTCTTCACAGAATCTCTCACGCAAGTCTTTTTCCAAACACACTAACTTTCACTAATCTTCTCACAATATTCTTTCCACTTTTCTTTAAACTTTCTACTAATCTTTACCCTCTTCGCCATAGATAGTGAACAGACATCCCACCAGCTGCCTCTCTCATCACATTTACATTTAAGTCTCTCTTTTACACGCCTATCAGTTATTATGTAATCTAATGATGCCAGCTGACCATCTCTCCTATTCACATTCGTATGCTTGTCCACGTTTTATTTTTTACCAGGTTTTCCCAGTCACCAATCCATTTTCATCACACTACTCCTCAGAGCTGCAGTTCACCATTTCCCTACCTGCCACATTATTCACCTTCTCATTCAAATTACCCATCAATGATACCCGGTCTTGTGCATCAAAGCTGCTGACACACTCACTCAGCTGTTCCCAAAATGCTTGCCTCTCATGATCTTTCTTCTCATGCCCAGGTGCATGAGCGCCAATAACCACCCATCTCTCGCCATCCACTTTCAGTTTTAACCCACATCAGTGTAGAATTTACTTACTTTCTTTCTCTCACTCCCACGGCTCCTACATCAGGAGTAGTGCTACTCATTCCTTAGCTTTTGTCCTCTCACCAACTCCTGACTTTACTCCTGAGACTTTTCCAAGCCACTCTTCCCCTTTACCCTTGAGCTTCGTTTCACTCAGAGCCAGAACATCCAGGTTCCTTTCCTCAAACATACTACCAATCTCTCCTTTCTTCTCATCTTGGTTACATCCACACCCCTCCAGACACCCCAGCTTGAGCCTTCGAGGAGGATGAGCGCTCCCTGCTTGGATCCTCCTTCTTGTTCCTTCTTTTAAAAATTCAGATGCACGAAGGCGCTGGGGGTTGGGGGTAGGATTTCCAGCGCCCCCTTGCTCCCGGGGCCCCCTTTAGCCTCCTCCCCACAACACGCAGGGTACACGGAGGTAGGTTTCCTTCTCCCATACCCAGGGGTACGTGTGTGTGTGTGTGTGTGTGTGTGTGTGTGTGTGTGTGTGTGTGTGTGTGTGTGTGTGCTGTCTCATCAGACCCAGCTACTGCTGAAACAACTCTCCCCCCACCTCTCTCTCTCTCTCTCTCTCTCTCTCTCTCTCTCTCTCTCTCTCTCTCTCTCTCTCTCTCTCTCTCTCTCTCTCTCTCTCTCTCACACACACACACACACACACACACGTATCTGCTGCACCTGTCACCAGGGGTGCGCTGTGTCTCCCTCAGTCCCTGTCCCTCCCTTATCGTGCACATTCCACGTCAGAATCTCTTGCTCACGCCCTCCCGCCCGCCCGCCCGCCCGCTGTGCTGCTGCGGCCCTGGAATTTTTACGGGCGAGGTGCCGCAGCGGTGGCGGCTTGGTGGGGGAGGGGGTGCCGGGCGGGTGCCTCCCCGCATGCGGCGCTGCGCCAACAGCTTTGGCTCGAAACTGAGAATGAATAACTAGAACCACATGACGTCAGAATGACGTCACGGGGTGGGCGGGGCTCCGTGCTGGGGGCGGGGGGGGAGAGGGTTGGGGTTGGGGAGGGGAGGAGTGTGGTTGGGGGGCGTGGCTGGGCAAGTGCTGGCGAGGTTCACAAGTCAATAAACTGGGCGGTTGCTGCCGGTGCTCTGGGCCCGGACCCGCTACATCCCACCCTAGGGGTGGAAACCACTCGGGATGTGACATGACCAGTGTGACGTGAGCAGTGTGCTGATGTAACGCGACTCGTGTGCTGGTGTGACATGAGCAGTGTGGTAGTGATGCTGGTGTGACATGATCGTGTGATGGTGATGCTGGTGTGACATGAGCAGTGTGGTTGTGCTGTTGGTGTGACATGAGCAGTAGTACTGCTGGTGTGACATGAGCAGTGTGGTAGTGCTGCTGGTGTGATGAGCAGTGTGGTAGTACTGCTGGTGTGACATGATCAGTGTGGTAGTACTGTTGGTGTGACATGAGCAGTGTGGTAGTACTGCTGGTGTGACATGAGCAGTGTGGTAGTGCTGTTGGTGTGACATGAGCAGTGTGGTAGTGCTGCTGGTGTGACATGAGCAGTGTGGTAGTACTGCTGGTGTGACATGAGCAGTGTGGTAGTACTGTTGGTATGACATGAGCAGTGTGGTAGTGATGCTGGTGTGACATGAGCAGTGTGGTAGTGCTGCTGGTGTGACATTAGCAGTGTGGTAGTGCTGTTGGTATGACATGAACAGTGTGGTAGTGATGCTGGTGTGACATGAGCAGTGTGGTAGTGCTGTTGGTGTGACATGAGCAGTGTGGTAGTGCTGCTGGTGTGACATTAGCAGTGTGGTAGTGCTGTTGGTATGACATGAGCAGTGTGGTAGTGATGCTGGTGTGACATGAGCAGTGTGGTAGTACTGCTGGTGTGACATGAGCAGTGTGGTAGTACTGTTGGTATGACATGAGCAGTGTGGTAGTACTGCTGGTGTGACATGATCAGTGTGGTAGTACTGTTGGTGTGACATGAGCAGTGTGGTAGTGATGCTGGTGTGACATGAGCAGTGTGGTAGTGATGCTGGTGTGACATTAGCAGTGTGGTAGTGCTGTTGGTGTGACATGAGCAGTGTGGTAGTACTGCTGGTGTGACATGAGCAGTGTGGTAGTGCTGTTGGTGTGACATGAGCAGTGTGGTAGTGCTGTTGGTGTGACATTAGCAGTGTGGTAGTGCTGTTGGTGTGACATGAGCAGTGTGGTAGTGCTGTTGGTGTGACATGATCAGTGTGGTAGTGATGCTGGTGTGACATGAGCAATGTGGTAGTGATGCTGGTGTGAGCAGTGTGGTAGTGTTGTTGGTGTGACATGAGCAGTGTGGTAGTACTGCTTGTGTGACATGAGCAGTGTGGTAGTACTGCTGGTGTGACATGATCAGTGTGGTAGTGCTGTTGGTGTGACATGAGCAGTGTGGTAGTACTGCTGGTGTGACATGATCAGTGTGGTAGTGCTGCTGGTGTGACATGAGCAGTGTGGTAGTACTGCTGGTGTGACATGATCAGTGTGGTAGTGATGCTGGTGTGACATGAGCAGTGTGGTAGTACTGTTGGTGTGACATGAGCAGTGTGGTAGTGATGCTGGTGTGACATGAGCAGTGTGGTAGTACTGTTGGTGTGACATGAGCAGTGTGGTAGTGATGCTGGTGTGACATGATCAGTGTGGTAGTGATGCTGGTGTGACATGAGCAGTGTGGTAGTACTGTTGGTGTGACATGAGCAGTGTGGTAGTGATGCTGGTGTGACATGAGCAGTGTGGTAGTGCTGTTGGTGTGACATGAGCAGTGTGGTAGTGCTGTTGGTGTGACATGAGCAGTGTGGTAGTGATGCTGGTGTGACATGACCACTGTACTGACTCAGTCGTTGTGACATGATCAGTGTGTTGGTCATGTCGAGCCCCCGGGGTGGGAAGGGAAGGGAAGGTTACCAGTCCTCCTGGCCACATCTCAGGCGCCCCAGCATGACCTAAACGAGTGAATTCAACACTGGAAACCTCCCCACATGTGATAGTACATGATCGCTCTTATCATAGCTTATCTCCAGCCATGATTGAGTGATTAACACGGTGGGTAGGTGACGGCAGTGGGCCCCCACTGCATTGTGCCACGCACATATATATACGCAATGCCTTTTTTTTCTATAGTATGTACCACAAAATATTGTAGGTGGCCCTCCAGTGGGTGCAGTATCTCTAGCCGCCACAGAGACCCAGATAAGACTCGACTAGATGGCGATAAGGGATTCCTGTATTTAGTGTATATTTTCCACAGATATGACAGCCAGCGTTGGACCCACGCCCAGGGGAGCGGAACGTATATCAGTGATTTCCCCAGTGTGTGTGCTATGATCAGACCCACTGACGACATGTGGTACTACCCAGTGTGAACATGGCGCATGATCACGCCATCACCAGTGGTGGTGGAAGTGTACTAGAGAGGCAGGTTTGACAGGTGTGGGAGGTGCTGGACAGTATACCGCTGGTTGACAGGTGTTGTAGATGACGGAACTTGATAGTTTGCTGGACAGATATTAGTCTCAGGTTGGAGATAAGGCGACGGCAAGTGCTCGAGACGAGAGCTCACAAACCACGAAGATCTGATCAGTCGTTTACGAGTCGTCTGAAAACACGACACGTGAAGGACGGCCTCTTGATGCATGTGGACGGGCGGCCTACACGTAGGAGTGTCGCTGATGTGAGCTACGATGATAAGATACGGCGATGGTGAGCTGCCCCCGCCGTGCACCGGGGGGTCCTTTCCAATGGCATGACTGTAGCCTGGAAATTATGGAGGCATTATAGCCAGTCGGGAGTGTGTGTGTGTGTGTGTGTACCAGACACAGGCCGTTGAGAGAGAGAGAGAGAGAGAGAGAGAGAGAGAGAGAGAGAGAGAGAGAGAGAGAGAGAGAGAGAGAGAGAGAGTAGGGGCCAGGCGGGCTGGGGCGTAGCAGCCATCTGTACACAGCAGGAGGGGCGGGCACCGACCGGGAGTGGAGGAGGAGGAGGAGGAAGGAGGAGGAGAATCTTCGACTGGCTCGGCGGTGGATGGTGTGGCCGGCGGGGGTAGGCGAGCTGCTGAAGGAAAGCAGAAGACGCCAGATGCAGTTCGAGACGGCAGACACCGCACTCAGTAGAGACAGATCCGAGACAGATGTGGCTTTTTTTGCACGGAATCAGGGACAGGGGACGGAGGCGCCTCTCCTGCCGCTTGGACGGTAATGGCTGAAGCGTTGAATGTGAGAAGGCGGTACACGAGTCGATGTTCACTACATAAATAACATGGCCCTAAACGTAGCTTGACCCCCCTCCCCATGTGATATATACGGTAACACCGCTCCCTCCTCCACCACCCTCAAATTAAGCTAGCAAGTCATACCTTGGCATTTCCAGATATCCACGTCTTCCCCTCCTCCCACAGAGCCATTCTCCGCCGGAGACTTCCATAGGTTTGCCGACTTGGACCTTCACAAGTCCAGAGTCATTGACTGTGTGTAGGAGAAGATGCTGTCACTTCTGTACGTCTTAAGTTCCCCTGTATTCTCTGGCAGAGAGGGGGGCATGGGGCGATGCTTTCTGCTGAGATAAAAAGTGAATTTCGTAAAAGGTTTTCCCGTCGTTCGCTTTGTTCTCTTCGTTAGCGATGGTGGCGTTGGTATAGTGGTACCACGGTGGTGGTGTAGACTTGTGTGCTGGTTTCAGTGAGGGACGTCTGTCTGTCTGTCTGTTTCCCCATCATCACCTGGTGTTATCCTAGACGTGTCTCATGGCTAACCTCGTCATTTGTGTTGGTATTATACTGTGGTTCTCGTCTGCGTCTGGAGGTACGTGTCCCCAGGCTCTCCCACGTACTGTGTCAGTCCCCATCACGTGCTGAGAGTCCCCACCAGGTGTGGCCAGCCCCGACCACGTGTACGGTAGGCCTCGAAGATTTGGTCATCTGTTGGGATGTTGATTAGTTAGTCTATTTCAGAGGCTACAGTTTCTCCTCCCTCTGGAATTAGTCTTGAAGCAGCGGTCATGCGGAGCACAACCGCTTTGTGGCGAATCAGGGATGGTAGGATGGATCTTGCGACCTCTCAAGACGAGAGAAGAAATACCAGTGTTGACGCTCCTTCGAGGCACATTCTCTCGGGAATAGACCCCTGCTGAATGCTGGCATCACCCTACAAGACGGACGGTATTACAGAATCAGAAGGTGTTCAAATATCTTTCGCGACCCATATTGATACAGTTGAGGTGGTAGATTACAGAAGAGGACCGAAAACACTGAGGCTGTAATCTTTGGAAGGTAGACGCGAGGGTATTTGTTCATCCTAGAAGGCATGGTCTCCAACGCTGTAATATATTAGCCTTGAAGTCAGAGGGTTATGTAAGCACTGGAAGAGAATGTATTTTGAACACCCGGGGGCCCAGAGCTATACCACACAACGCCTGAAACCTTCACATACACTGTGGGATGTACGGTGGGGAGAAATCAGGATTCTGAACAGGTAGTTTCAATGTGTACCAAACCAATTATGTATGCACACTGCAGACCGCAGCCACCAACAGCCTGGTTGACCACCGTCGCAACTCGAGCAGCTTGGCCCCAGCCGGGGATGGGGTTACGATTGCTGCGGAGTGCGCGCGAGAGGTAGTTGAACGTGCCCACACCCGCCTCACGGGGTACGTTTAGTGATCCTCACCTTCGCAGATGTCAGCACTTAGTGCCCATGCTCACAGGGCGAGACTGTGAAATGTTGGGTGTTGTCCAGGATCAACAGAAGGACGGGGTTCGATGAAGCAGCCAGTTATTAAAAGGAAACAAACCCGTGTTGACCTTACCTGACGTAACCAAGTTGGCTTCGACCACAATACGCGGGTTGGCCGGACCGCCGGGAGCCTCCAGACAAAGGATGGTTTAAGTTTACTCTACTGAAGTAAAGCCAATGAAACTTTCGGAAATTTACATATATTGAAAGAGACAGTACCCGGGTAAGATCAACTTTGCTGGGAGATTCAGTATCTCCTTCCTTGCCATCAGTGGTGGGAAGGTTCGCAGCGTGTGGTAGGTGAGGAAGGGAGAGATGGCTAACGTGGAGACAACTGCTGCTGCAATGTACAGTGGTCTGCCACGCCCCCTGCACCACCACCACCACCACCCGCCCACGCCCCCTGCACCACCACCCGCCCACGCCCCCTGCACCACCACCACCACCCGCCCACGCCCCCTGCACCACCACCACCCGCCCACGCCCCCCCTACACCACCACCCGCCCACGCCTCCTCCGCTACCACCACCACCACCATTCCACGCCCCGTGTATCACCCGTTCACGCCCCCTGCCACTACTACAAGGTTGGAGGTGTGGTAGGAGTCGATGTGGAGCAGCTGGACCAGGTGCTGGCTCCACGGAGCGCTATGGTCCTTGGGGTCTGGCCTGACCTGGGAGGGTGGTCAATGCTGCGTCATCTGGTGGATGTGTGACCTGACCTGGCTAGTGCTAGAGAGGGAGGCGTCCCGAGCGGAGGTCAAGGACAGTGGCCGGGAGGAGGTAGGTCACGGCTGTGTGGGTCACTCGTCCAAGAGGGAGCAGTGGGCGGCGCATGGGTCAGACGTCCGCTCTCACCCACTAATGACGTGGGGCAGGTGTGAGGTACAGTCCCACACCTGTTATCCACCAGTGACGTGGGGCAGGTGTGAGGTACAGTCGCACACCTGTTATCCATCAGTGACGTGGGGCAGGTGTAGGGTACAGTCCCACACCTGTCACCTCCCAGTGATGTAGCCAGGTGTAGACTTCAGTATCACACCTGCCCTAAAGCAGTGACGGGGAGCTAGAAGGCAGGGGTGGGGTACTAGCTCTGTACACCTGCATCGCCCACACACCTGACAACACAGCCCAACAACTGCAGCTGTCGAGTTTCTAGAGGCAGTTTAACACAGCTTCTTTGTGTTGCAAAGGAGTGGAAAAAGAAAGGCTGTGGTGTGAATGTGAGTAAAATCTTGCCATCACCAGCACATATTTTTTTTTTCTAGTGGTGGACTCCACCGCTGAGAAATATGTTGTCCACGTTTGTATGACCTTTTCCTCCCACTGAACACCGCACTGTTCTGTCTGGTCGCCGAATCTGTACCTAATGTGAAGAAATGGTCACGTGTTGTATCGGCGAAATTATGAAGCATTTTGAAAACTTCTCTCGTACCGTCATTCCAATATTATATATATATATATATATATATATATATATATATATATATATATATATATATATATATATATATATATATATATATATATATATATATAATGATTTTAGATCTGATTCTTTTGTCATAGATTTGCTTCTTACCAACGGAACCAGTTTTGTTGCTCCTCTTTGTATTAGTTCTGTTATTTATCTTTTCGTCTTTAAGAAAGTTCAACGACCAAAACTGAACAGCGTCGTCTTTGATGTGGTCTGAATGTTTATAGTCGTGCTCAAGGATCGCACAGTCGTGCTCAAGGGTCGTGCAGTCATACTCAAGGATCGCACAGTCGTGCTCAAGGGTCGTACAGTCGTGCTCAAGGATCGTACAGTCGTGCTCAAGGATCGTACAGTCGTGCTCAAGGGTCGCACAGTCGTGCTCAAGGGTCGTACAGTCGTGCTCAAGGTCGTTCCATCAATGCTCGAGAGTTAAACGTCAATTTAACATGTTAGAATATGATTCTGTTAATCATATTGATCTTCACAACTCCGCACCTCCGCCAGGTCTGTATATTAATCAGTGTTTAGATTATTATTAATCATCGCTCCTTCACCCGTCAGTGATGATGTAGCCTGGCTAGAATTGAGGTCTCGGTGTCAGCAGGTAATTGCCAAACTGCCGTGCGAACTGCCCGTGTTGGTCGAGGAGGGTGGACTGGTTCAGCGAGGTGAGGGCTTCTTGGTGTGTGTGTGTGTGTGTGTGTGTGTGTGTGTGTGTGTGTGTGTGTGTGCCGGTCAGCTGACGGTCCTCCTCCGGGATGTAAAAGGCTAGCGTAAATTGTTCGTCCGGGGCCGGAGGGGCAGAGCGGCTGGTTTGTGAGTAGCGGTGACGAGAGGGCTGCCCTTGGGAGATAGTTGGACAGCCGGGGGGTTTAGGGGTGAGGAAGGTCAGGGCCAAGGTTGGCCCCCGAGGGAGCGGAGGTCAGGGCCAAGGCTAGGTCTGCAGCAGCAGGTGGTCAGGGTCGAGGTTAGCCAGCCACATAACTGGTGGTGGTTTGGCTCATCAGAAACGTTCAGATAAACTATAACCTGATGTAGGTGTGTGTGTGTGTGTGTGTGTGTGTGTGTGTGTGTGTGTGTGTGTGTGTGTGTGTGTGTAATTACCTGTTTGTAGTGCACGGAGAGGCTTTCTTACACTCTTAAGGCCCATATCTTGAACCATCTCTACCATCAGGCACCTTAGTAAACCTCTGTATAATGTCTACATTCATCATCTCATATCTCAGTTTATTCCAGTCATTCACAACCTTATATGATCAAAATTACTTTTTTCTTTAATAAGTTCTACAACAAGCTTCGTGTTTGATTTCATGATATGGACTCTGGTTGTTATGTCTTTGCTGTTGTAGAAACGATGGTCAGTGTCGAAAGCATCAGACTGGATTAAAAGGGAGAAAAATCCCAGGTCTTGATCAAATCACTTCTTACTCTTTTGACTTCTGCAGTAGGTAAGCTTGAGGCCTCCGGCCTTCCCCCAGTAACCTCACTTTCTTCATTCTCGTACCATCGCTCCCTCCCTCCTCTGGACCTTCTCTATTAGTTCTTTCGCGCTGCTTCTACGCGCGGTGACCCGACTTCAGCGTATCCTGGTGCTGCCCTAACTTAGGGGAGTGAGCAGTGAACTGAGTATCACCTCAGTTGATGGTGCGAGTCTCCCTCAGGACAGGCTAAGGGACGATGAGTGTGTGTGTGTGTGTGTGTGTGTGTGTGTGTGTGTGTGTGTGTGTGTGTGTGTGTGTGTGTGTGTGCAGGTGGCAGTGTGTGTGTGTGGGGGGGGAGGGACGACCCCTTCCAGTGTCCATCTGCCCTGCCACACCACACCTTTAAAGGCCCGCTATTTATACTCGCACCCTCGCTCGGAATACATCCCAGTGGGCCAGCGCTCGCTCGCTGCAGAGCCTCTTGATGACCACCTGTTTCTGACGTACGTGGGGGTAGAGGGAAGGGTTGGGTGGGGGTGTAGATGGGCGTTACACCTCACACCGTCCGTCCCCCACACCTCACCCTCATCCCGGGTGACATGAGGAGGAGGAGGTCGGGTTGACGCGCCCCTGTTACCGCTCCTCCTCCTCCTGCTTTGACGGACGGAGATTATGCTACTTTGATGAGTTTATATATATATATATATATATATATATATATATATATATATATATATATATATATATATATAACATACCTCCGTGGAGTGATATCAATGACCGCCCACTGATTATTGTAAAATTATGTAATAGCTCTCTCATTACCTCGTCAGTAAGATCTAATTTTAGAGAGCCTGCGTGAGAACATGTGGTGAGTTGTGTCGTTCTTATACCAGGTACAAAGCTGTGAACACTAGACTCCTCGTGTCACTTGCTGTGGACCCGGGGACACACACACACACACACACACACACGCCTCACCTCACCTCACGCGTGCCTTAAGTTGGTGTTTGGAGGCTTGTCCTCCTCCATAATTCGGTATGGGACCGAAGTAAAGCGTTGCTCCCCTGATCAGTCTGGCTGTTGGAGGCTGTATACCCTCCCTCCCACAGCCTAGCTGGCTGGCCAGGGACACCACTTTGGTTTTCCACAGGGGTGGACCGAACCCCTAGCGCTTCAGTCTCTCGGGTAGTGACCTCAGCAGTTTCTGGCTGCAGAAGCTCGCGCGCTCTCTTCCCCCCGCTGAATTTATGGTAGCGGGGGTTGGTGGTGGTAGTAGTAGTGTGTGTGTGTGGAAAGAGAGAGAGAGAGAGAGAGAGAGAGAGAGAGAGAGAGAGAGAGAGAGAGAGAGAGAGAGAGAGAGAGACCTCTGGGTGGCCCGAAGTCTACGGTGGCGTCGCGATGCGTTTCATTTACTCGCGTGTTTGTTGTGATGAGGGCGGGAGGTGGCTCGACCTGCCCTACTCCTACAGTACAGTACTGCAGGAATTGTTTACATGCACCATCTTAAGTTGCAGGAAGCCGGTGGCCCAGCCAGTGGCGGACCAACCTAAACACAGGGTAGGGTAGGGTAGGTAGGTAGGTAGGTAGGTAGGTAGGTAGGCTACGAGCCTGTCTGAGGACGAGGGCTGTATGTCCTGGCTCTAAGGGAAGGCTTGGGGAATGGCTTCCTGGTCCCTCTTCTTGGCTAGGGCCAACGTATCGTACGCTTCACATCCCTGGGCATCCGTTATCCATAGGCCAGGCTCACGCCCGCTTTGTTACCGAAGTCGAGCGTCACATCCGTCAGTAAATGTACTTTGAATGCGGTTTAGTAACCTAGCTCGAACACGTGTCCTCTGCCCAGAAATAAGGACTGACCTCTCGGGGCGGGGGAAGGCGCTTCTGCCTCTGACCCGAGTTCCTTAGGGCAGGGAGCAAGGAAGTACTACGGGATGTATACACATGCCCACCTTGGTATAGTCCCTCCTTCCGGATACGTTTTCTGTGTCCACTGATAAGGACTGAGCATTGGGAATATAGTACCATTATCGAGGATCGTTTGCCATTGATGTAGTCATTGTTTTAAGTGGTGGTCGTCTCTCAGATGGAAGGTTTTATGAACATTCCAGATACGCCAGGACTTTATCTTAAGGTTTATTGATGTTTCTGTAAAATGTACATGTGCTTGTATTCGGGTCTTGTGTGTGCTACATCAACCAACAGGCTGGAAAACCTACGGAGATGTGTCAGTGTGATTTGTTTACACAGTTGTGATGTTACTGGCTCAGCCTCACCAGTGGACGGCAGGCAGGTGCTGCTTGCCGACGGTGGGGTCACGGGGCATCCCTTGACAATCATGCATCCAGACACAAGCACTTGTCAGAGCTGGACACCACCTTCGTTACTGAAAAGTACGGTGGTGTGTCTTCCTTCGTGTGTCCTGCAGCTGGTGGCAGTGACGGCTGGAGTGGTGTCACAGGGATGGGGACATGAGAGCCCCAGTGTTTACCTGCTGAAGGGGCAAGTCCTTGGGAGGGAGGTAATCGTTGAGCCAGAGGCTCTTGTTGTGCTGGGTAAACCATGTCGATGACCTCCGTATTATCTCGCCCAAGTGTTTATTCCGCATAAGCGATGTTAGGAGTGGATCGGAAGACCCAGTTTTCGAGTCCATGTTGAGAAATGGCCTTAAGTTTCTCGAGTAAACCTGACAGAAACACGTCATGACACTTAGCATCATATCACGTCATGACCCTTAGCATCATATCATCCACTACCCCATCCCATCTCCTATGGTCTCCCTACACCCCTCACAGTCTTCACAGGTTCACTCACAACCTCACATGCCAGCTCCAGGCGATGCCGTCCGCTCCACTCACATTAGGTGTCGCAGGGAAGTGAAGATGATGACCAGACTCATGACCTTAGCTCGTGACCACACTCACTCCGCCATTCCTTATCGTGCCTCAGTTGCTGCTGATGTTCTGTATCTTCCTCCCGCTAATACTACTGTTCCTTATTTCCCTCCTCTTGCTGATATTAATGTTCCTTATCTTGCCCCTCTTACCATTGATGTCATTCATTATCTTGGTCTAACTAATGCCACTGTTCCTTATCTTCTTCCTTTTGTTAATGCTGTTGCTACTGTTCTTGTTACTTATTGTGCTCCATTTGTTGATGCTACTGTTGCTGCTGCTTCTTTCTTAATTTTGCTTCCCTTGTTAATGCAACTGTTACTGATGCATGTGATTTTAATGCTTTGCAACATCCCTGAAGTAATATTCCCACGGCTTCCGACCTGAAGGGTTGATAACAAAGCTTCGTACACTATCAGAGCTGGGAGACCAATAAAGGTGATTACCTAAAGGGGCTCCAGGATCAGTATGGTGATTACCTCTAGGAAGAGGGCCAAGGATGGGAGCCATTGACCAATAAGGGACTGGAGGAATGGGCTGAACCCGAGATGGTTCCACCAAGAATGCATTCTTCACATGTGGACGGTTAAGAAGGTGGCTCTAATCCATTGGTGGCTAAGAAAAAAAAATTCTTCTTTGATGAGGGTTTGGTTAAGGTAGGTCTCACCCATCAGTAGATTATTATTACTTGAGGACTAATAGAATTATTGGAAGAGAATGAGTTGGTCACGAGGAACCTCACCAATGGAAGGGAATTGATCAGGATGGACCTCACCCATGAGCCATGTTGGTCAAAGTGGTCTCATCCAAAGCGGCTTTGGTTCTTAGGGGCTTCAGCCATAAGGGTGTGGTAAAGAGGTTCTCACTGAAAGGCCTTCTGAAATGTACCTTGCGTGTAGGTTAGGCTTGACAATGTGGGCCTTCCCTTTTGCACTTTGGCCAACAAGGGTCTTACTTATAGATGGATGGGTCTTGGGTGCCTCACCATAGGGAGGAAGTTGACCAAAGGGGACTGGTCATTGTTGGGGGATAAGGGTCTTACAGATATTGGAGACTGAAAAAGGAGAGCCACACTCATACAGGTAATTGTTAGTAGGATGGTCTACTCTCGTGGCATTAGCCAGGAGGGACCACATACATACACACTTAGTTGGCTGGGGAGGGTTCATCCATAGGAAATTGGATTAGGAAACCACACCTATGGGGGGTTTGCTAAGAGGAGCATAACCATGGGAGTTGGGTAAACTTATGGGTTGGGCTAAGGGCAACCCTGTCCTTTGGTGATTGGGTACTTCCCTGTCAAAGAACGTGACCAAAGGTGGTTACTTAGGCCTGTGGGCAATTTTCTCCAATAGCCTGACATCAGAGGAGTAAGATAGTAGAATGGTCTTACACTGAACTACATGAATGGAAAACATTGGCAACTATCGTAAGGAATACCCCAAGCAAGTGGTAATTATTGTCATATTTATCCAATAAGGAAGGGTCTACCTAGAGAAAAGGATATTACTCATCAGCAGAGTTCTCTTGGAGGGGACAGAGCTAATTATATAGGAAAAATAACAGAGATTCCCAGGTCATAAGTCAGCCATCACCGTGGTGGTGGTGGTCCTGGGACATCAGTACACTTAGTCCAGCCCATGTCATCAGACAGCTGTCACTATCTTGCTGGTCCTGAGAAATCCTCAGTGTTAGTCCAGCTCCTCAGGTTATTATTCCAATGTCACCAGGCTTTAGGAAAGACTGGAATTCACTTTATCCATTTTCATATGATACCCAAGAAAGGATTTTTTTTTCTATAAATGTTAGTTTGAATGCTCACCTTTATCCCCTTTGTCTTTATACAGTGGCACTATACATATGGGTAATCCTCAGTCACTTCACCGTGATCCATACTTATACTGAATATCCTTACCTGCCGTTGAACACAGTAACCCCCTTTTCTTAATAAATTCAACTGTAGTGCTATCAACTGCTGCTGCCTTGCCAGATTTCATCTTCTGCAAGGTTTTCACCACCTCATCTCTCTTCACCAAACCACTCTCTTTGACCATCCCATCCCAAACACCCTACATCTGCCACTCTGTCATCAAACACATTTAACATTCCTTCAAAATATTCACTGTATCTCCTTACTCTGTCACTACCTCTAACACTTCCCCTTTTGCCCCCTTCATTGATGTTCCCTTTTGTTCTCTTGTCTTTAGCACATTATTTACCTCCTTCCAAAGCATCTTTTAATCCCACCTAAAGTTTAATGATACTCTCATCCCAATTCTCATTTGCCCTCTCTTTCAACCCCTGCACCCTCCACTTGATCTCTTGATGCTTTCTCTTGTCCATCTCCCAATCATTTCCACTCCTTTCTCATAAGTACCACTCCAAATGCTTCTCTTTTCTCTTTCACAAACAACTTTACTTCATCCCACCCCTCACCATCCTTTCTAATGTGCCCACCTCTTGCCTTTTGCATGCCACATGCATCTCCTACATATGCCGTCACTGCTTCCCTAATTACTTTCCATTCCTCACCCACTCCCCTCACTTCATTTGCTCTCACCTTTTACCGTACTACATTCAGTCTCTCCTGGTATTTCTTCACACAAGTCTCCTTTTCATGCTTACTTACTCTCACCACTCTCTTCTCCCAACATCATCTCTTTTTCGAAAACCTCTACGAATCTTCACCCTCACCTCCACAAGATAGTGATTAAACATCCCTCCAGTTGACCCTCTTAGCACATTTACATCAAAAAGTCTCTCATTTACATGCCTGTCAATTAATATGTAATCTAATATGCCCATTGACCACCTCTCGTACTCACATATTCATACTTGTGTATCACTCTCTTTTTTAACTGGGTATTCCCAGTCATCAGTCTTTTTTCAGTACACAATCTCACAAGTTTGTCACCATTACCACTTATAACACTGAATACTCCGTGCACACCATTTATACCCTCAGCTGCCACATCACTTACCTTCGCATCCGAATCACTCATCACTAATACCTTATCTTGTGCACCAAAACTGCTGACACTCTCAACTGTTCCCAAAACACTTGCCTCCCGTGATCTTTCTTCTCCTGGCCAGGTGCATATGCACTAATAATTACCCCATCTCTTGCCATCCTTTTTCCTTTTTACCCACATCAGTTTAGAATTTACTTCCTTACCCTCTTTCACACACTCCCACAGTTCCTGCCTCAGGAATAGTGCTACTCCTTAGCTTTTGTCCTCTCACTAACCCCTGACTTTACTCCCAAGACATTTCCAAACCATTCTTCCTATTTACCCTTGAGCTTCATTTCACCAAGAGCCAGAACATCAAGGTTTATTTTTTCACACTACCTGTCTCTCTTCTGTTCTCATCTTGGTTACATCCACACACATTCGGACTCCCCAGTGTGAGCCTTTAAGGAGGATAAGCGCTCCCCACTTGACTCTTTCTGTTTCCTCTTTTAGAAATTGAAATACAAGAAGGGGAGGGTTTCCAGGCCCTTCCACCCACCCCTTGTCACCTTCCATGACGCGGGAAATATGGAGGTAGAATTCTTTCTCCCCTATCTCAGGAATATATATATATATATATATATATATATATATATATTTATTCCCTGGGGATAGGGGAGAAAGAATACTTCCCACGTATTCCCTGCGTGTCGTAGAAGGCGACTAAAAGGGGAGGGAGCGGGGGGCTGGAAATCCTCCCCTCTCAATTTTTTTTAATTTTCCAAAAGAAGGAACAGAGAAGGGGGCCAGGTGAGGATATTCCCTCAATGGCCCAGTCCTCAGTTCTTAACGCTACCTCGCTAACGCGGGAAATGGCGAATAGTTTGAAAAAAAAAAAAAATATATATATATATATTATATATATATATATATATATATATATATATATATATATATATATATATATATATATAATATTATCCCTGGGGATAGGGGAGAAAGAATACTTCCCACATTTTTTTTTTTTTTTTTTCCCAAAAGAAGGAACAGAGAAGAGGGCCAAGTGAGGATATTCCCTCAAAGGCCCAGTCTTCTGTTCTTAACGCTGCCTCGCTGTCGCAGGAAATGGCGAATAGTATGAAAAAAAAAAAAAAATATATATATATATATATATATATATATATATATATATATATATATATATATATATATATATATATATATATATATTATTTTTTTTTTATTATACTTTGTCGCTGTCTCCCACGTTTGCGAGGTAGCGCAAGGAAACAGATGAAAGAAATGGCCCAACCCCCCCCATACACATGTATATACATACGTCCACACACGCAAATATACATACCTACACAGCTTTCCATGGCTTACCCCAGACGCTTCACATGCCTTGATTCACTCCACTGACAGCACGTCAACCCCGGTATACCACCTCGCTCCAATTCACTCTATTCCTTGCCCTCCTTTCACCCTCCTGCATGTTCAGGCCCCGATCACACAAAATCTTTTTCACTCCATCTTTCCACCTCCAATTTGGTCTCCCTCTTCTCCTTGTTCCCTCCACCTCCGACACATATATCCTCTTGGTCAATCTTTCCTCACTCATCCTCTCCATGTGCCCAAACCACTTCAAAACACCCTCTTCTGCTCTCTCAACCACGCTCTTTTTATTTCCACACATCTCTCTCACCCTTACGTTACTCACTTGATCAAACCACCTCACACCACACATTGTCCTCAAACATCTCATTTCCAGCACATCCATCCTCCTGCGCACAACTCTATCCATAGCCCACGCCTCGCAACCATACAACATTGTTGGAACCACTATTCCTTCAAACATACCCATTTTTGCTTTCCGAGATAATGTTCTCGACTTCCACACATTCTTCAAGGCCCCCAGAATTTTCGCCCCCTCCCCCACCCTATGATCCACTTCCGCTTCCATGGTTCCATCCGCTGCCAGATCCACTCCCAGATATCTAAAACACTTCACTTCCTCCAGTTTTTCTCCATTCAAACTCACCTCCCAATTGACTTGACCCTCAACCCTACTGTACCTAATAACCTTGCTCTTATTCACATTTACTCTTAACTTTCTTCTTCCACACAGTTTACCAAACTCAGTCACCAGCTTCTGCAGTTTCTCACATGAATCAGCCACCAGCGCTGTATCATCAGCGAACAACAACTGACTCACTTCCCAAGCTCTCTCATCCCCAACAGACTTCATACTTGCCCCTCTTTCCAAAACTCTTGCATTTACCTCCCTAACAACCCCATCCATAAACAAATTAAACAACCATGGAGACATCACACACCCCTGCCGCAAACCTACATTCACTGAGAACCAATCACTTTCCTCTCTTCCTACACGTACACATGCCTTACATCCTTGATAAAAACTTTTCACTGCTTCTAACAACTTGCCTCCCACACCATATATTCTTAATACCTTCCACAGAGCATCTCTATCAACTCTATCATATGCCTTCTCCAGATCCATAAATGCTACATACAAATCCATTTGCTTTTCTAAGTATTTCTCACATACATTCTTCAAAGCAAACACCTATATATATATATATATATATATATATATATATATATATATATATATATATATATATATATATATATATGGATGTTTTGGCTCTGAGTGAAAAGAAGCTCAAGGGTAAAAGGGAAGAGTAGTTTGGGAATGTCTTGGGAGTAAAGTCAGGGGTTAGTGAGAGGACAAGAGCAAGGGAAGGAGTAGCACTACTCCTGAAACAGGAGTGGTGGGAGTATGTGATAGAGTGTAAGAAAGTAAACTCTAGATTGATATGGGTAAAACTGAAAGCGGATGGAGAGAGATGGGTGATTATTGGTGCATGTGCTCCTGGGCATGAGAAGAAAGATTGTGAGAGGCAAGTGTTTTGGGAGCAGCTGAGTGAGTGTGTTAGTAGTTTTGATGCATGAGACCGGGTTATAGTGATGGGTGATTTGAATGCAAAAGTGAGTAATGTGGCAGTTGAGGGAATAATTGGTGTACATGGGGTGTTCAGTGTTGTAAATGGAAATGGTGAAGAGCTTGTAAATTTATGTGCTGAAAAAGGACTGGTGATTGGGAATACCTGGTTTAAAAAGAGAGATATACATAAGTATACGTATGTAAGTAGGAGAGATGGCCAGAGAGTGTTATTGGATTACGTATTAATTGATAGGCATGCAAAAGAGAGGCTTTTGGATGTTAATGTGCTGAGAGGTGCAACTTGAGGGATGTCTGATCATTATCTTGTGGAGGCAAAAGTGAAGATTTATAGAGGTTTTCAGAAAAGAATAGAGAATGTTGGGTTGAAGAGAGTGGTGAGAGTAAGTGAGCTTGGGAAGGAGACTTGTGTGAGGAAGTACCAGGAGAGATTGAGTACAGAATGGAAAAAAGGGAGAACAAAGGACGTAAGGGGAGTGGGGGCGGAATGGGATGTATTTAGGGAAGCAGTGATGGTTTGCGCAAAAGATGCTTGTAGAATGAGAAGTGGGAGGTGGGCAGATTAAAAAGGATAGTGAGTGGTGGGATGGAGAAGTAAGATTATTAGTGAAGAGAAGAGAGAGGCATTTGGATGATTTTTGCAGGGAAATAATGCAAATGAGTGGGAAATGTATAGAAGAAAGAGGCAGGAGGTCAAGAGAAAGGTGCAAGAGGTGAAAAAGAGAGCAAATGAGAGTTGGGGTGAGAGTATCATTAAATGTTAGGGAGAATAAAAAGATGTTTTGGAAGGAGGTAAATAAAGTGCGTAAGACAAGGAAATAAATGGGAACATTGATGAAGGGGGCTAATGGGGAGGTGATAACAAGTAGTGGTGATGTGAGAAGATGGAGTGAGTATTTTGAAGGTTTGTTCAATGTGTTTGATGATAGAGTGGCAGATATAGGGTGTTTTGGTCAAGGTGGTGTGCAAAGTGAGAGGGTTAGGGAGAATGATTTGGTAAACAGGGAAGAGGAAGTAAATGTTTTGTGGAAGATGAAAGCTGGCAAGGCAGGGGGTTTGGATGGTTTTGCAGTGGAATTTATCAAAAAAGGGGGTGACTGATATAGGGTGTTTTGGTCAAGGTGGTGTGCAAAGTGAGAGGGTTAGGGAGAATGATTTGGTAAACAGGGAAGAGGAAGTAAATGCTTTGCGGAAGATGAAAGCCGGTAAGGCAGCGGGTTTGGATGGTTTTGCAGTGGAATTTATCAAAAAAGGGGGTGACTGTATTGTCGACTGGTTGGTAAGGATATTTAATGTATGTATGACTCATGGTGAGGTGCCTGAGGATTGGCAGAATGCATGCATAGTGCCATTGTACAAAGGCAAAGGGGATAAAGGTGAGTGCTCAAATTACAGAGGTATAACTTTGTTGAGTATTCCTGGTAAATTATATGGGAGGGTATTGATTGAGAGGGTGAAGGCATGTACAGAGCATCAGATTGGGGAAGAGCAGTGTAATTTCAGAAGTGGTAGAGGATGTGTAGATCAGGTGTTTGCTTTGAAGAATGTATGTGAGAAATACTTAGAAAAGCAAATGGATTTGTATGTAGCATTTATGGATCTGGAGAAGGCCTATGATAGAGTTGATAAATATATAAGGTACCATCAGGAACAGATGTTCACTGGCCTCATTTGAATATATCCACTTTCCTGCTGTCTTTATATTACACTGAAAGTAAGAAACTAAAACCTGCTGGCCATAGCCTAGACTACAGAATATTCCAATTTTTTTTCTAGGTAATTCTCCAGCCTTAGCAAAGTAGCATCAGGAGCAAATAAACAATGAATTTACTAGTACACATCCACTATCTTGCTGTCGTTTATAATGCTCTGAAACTGGCACCTATCATCTACAGTCAAGACACACAGACTGTTCCCTGGTTTACCTAGATCACTTTATATGTCCTAGTTAAGACCACTGACAGTAATTATTGTACAATGATTTCTGTAAATGTTTATGAAAAGTCTTATATAATATATATTTACAAACTTACAAATTATATGTCGTTTATTTTACAGGTGTGAAGAGATCGAGTGAGAAGGGGAGAGTGTGGAGGTGCAGTGAAGGATGATGACGGTGACGGGTGGCGGTGGAGTGTAACAAGTCCCGCGTGACGGCACTGCTTGTGTTGTGTCATGTGAGGACGTTATGGGAGACCCAGGAACTGTCTTGGTAATCATTGATGGTGCCGTGCCTTGCTGGAGCAAGTGATGCTGCACCAAATACAGACACCTTCCATATTTGACTGCTTACACAGGTGTCTCAGGGGCTGCAGTGTTAGGAGACCAACAGGAGCACACGTCCCTGCCACACCCCAGCAGCAAGCATAGGAAGACGTGGCAAAATAAGCAGCTGTAAAAAGAAGAGATTGCTGTATAGGAGTTCCTGCTAAAGATATATCACGTTGGAAGTCCCAAAGAATACCAGAGGCGGCCTCTCACCGAGACTGTGGATCAGCCCAGCCAAGAAGGCAAAGAGGGCTGCCAGGTCAGAGAAGGCAAGCGAGGGCGTGACGGCTCCTTCTCAGAAGGCGCTAACGTTTTTGGTTGACTGGCTGAGCAAGATCAGCGTGGTGGAGGTGACTAAGATTGGCGAGGCGAGGAGCACCCTGCCAGACGTCCCTATGCCGCTCCTGAGCCCACGGCCAAGTCCCAAGATGGCCACGCCCAGCAACTCCAACCTATTCTACACGGTGGAGGTGGGCGACACGCGCTTCACAATCCTGAGGCGCTATACCAACCTCAAACCGATAGGTTCTGGTGCCCAGGGCATTGTCTGGTGAGTTCCCTTCTTATGTTAATCTTGACATAAAACAAAAACACAGATCCTTATTCATTTGTATTTATCATACTTGATCACCGTTTCCCATGTTATACATTTGACGGAGAAACACTTCCCATTGTTGAATCATTTGGCTTACTTTTTATTAAGGTGGTCCTAGTGAGTGTTATTGTACTGGAAGGCAACATTACAAGCACCATTTTTTAGTTCATGTCTTAGATTAGCTAAGTTGGGAGAATAGGGCAACACTAAACATTTAGACATCCTCATTAGTCACATTTTTGTTGCTAGATGCATAAAATGTCTTCCTAGCTTTCCAGTAAGCTTTGTTCACAAACCACTTGGGATAAAATAACTGCTTAAAGATACATCTTATATGATTACATTCTTCTGTCAGGCCTGTAGGATCACTTATCCGTAGTGCGCTTAAAATCATATACATAACTACAGACATTTTTACAGAAGAATCGTTTACTGAAAAGTATAGCTCAGAGTTGGTAGGCTTCTTGTAGATCTTAAAGGACAAATGATCAGATTCTCTGTTTTGCCTTCTTTTTCCCATTCATTCTTAGATTTGATGGTGGGATGGATTTTATTTAATTCATTCAAGAAAACATCACAATCTTGGGAAGATGGCCACAGGGACCACACATCATCAGTGTATCTAAACCAGACTTTTGGATGATTAGTGCTCGATGTTAGAATTTCAGTCTCAAAGTATCCCATAAATAAGTTACTGAGAATAGGAATAAGTGGATTTCCCATGGCAAGACTAAATTTGTCTATAAGAATCACCTTCATCATCTTGGAAAACATCATTGGAAACACAAAGCTCTACTCAGTCAATGAAAGTTTTAATGGGCAGGGGCAGGGCAAGACTAGGATCCTCCTTAGATATGTGATGAATCCATCAATGGGGACTTAAGTGAAAAGGGAATTCATATCAAAATTAATGAGCTATGATCAGTTAAATTAATGTCTCTAACTTTCTTTACCTTCTTCTGTTTCCCCTTTTAGAAAGTTATAATACAAGGAGGGGAGGGTTTCTAGCCCCCCGCTCCCCTCGACACGTGAGGAATGTGTGGGAAGTATTCTTTCTCCCCTATCCCCAGGGATTTTTGCAGGGAGAAAATGCAAATGAGTGGGAGATGTATAAAAGAAACAGGCAGGAGGTCAAGAGAAAGGTGCAAGAGGTGAAAAAAGGGCAAATGAGAGTTGGGGTGAGAGAGTATCATTAAATTTTAGGGAGAATAAAAAGATGTTTTGGAAGGAGGTAAATAAAGTGCGTAAGACAAGGGAGCTAATGGGAACTTCAGTGAAGGGGGCTAATGGGGAGGTGATAACAAGTAGTGGTGATGTGAGAAGGAGATGGAGTGAGTATTTTGAAGGTTTGTTGAATGTGTTTGATGATAGAGTGGCAGATATAGGGTGTTTTGGCCGAGGTGGTGTGCAAAGTGAGAGGGTTAGGGAAAATGATTTGGTAAACAGAGAAGAGGTAGTAAAAGCTTTGCGGAAGATGAAAGCCGGCAAGGCAGCGGGTTTGGATGGTATTGCAGTGGAATTTATTAAAAAAGGGGGTGGCTGTATTGTTGACTGGTTGGTAAGGTTATTTAATGTATGTTTGGTTCATGGTGAGGTGCCTGAGGATTGACGGAATGCTTGCATGGTGCCATTGTACAAAGGCAAAGGGGATAAGAGTGAGTGCTCAAATTACAGAGGTATAAGTTTGTTGAGTATTCCTGGTAAATTATATGGGAGGGTATTGATTGAGAGGGTGAAGGCATGTACAGAGCATCAGATTGGGGAAGAGCAATGTGGTTTCAGAAGTGGTAGAGGATGTGTGGATCAGGTGTTTGCTTTGAAAAATGTATGTGAGAAATACTTAGAAAAACAAATGGATTTGTATGTAGCATTTATGGATCTGGAGAAGGCATATGATAGAGTTGATAGAGATGCTCTGTGGAAGGTATTAAGAATATATGGTGTGGGAGGCAAGTTGTTAGAAGCAGTGAAAAGTTTTTATCGAGGATGTAAGGCATGTGTACGTGTAGGAAGAGAGGAAAGTGATTGGTTCTCAGTGAATGTAGGTTTGCGGCAGGGGTGTGTGATGTCTCCATGGTTGTTTAATTTGTTTATGGATAGGGTTGTTAGGGAGGTGAATGCAAGAATTTTGGAAATAGGGGCAAGTATGCAGTCTGTTGTGAATGAGAGAGCTTGGGAAGTGAGTCAGTTGTTGTTGGCTGATGATACAGCGCTGGTGGCTGATTCATGTGAGAAACTGCAGAAGCTGGTGACTGAGTTTGGTAAATTGTGTGAAAGAAGAAAGTTAAGAGTAAATGTGAATAAGAGCAAGGTTATTAGGTACAGTAGGGTTAAGGGTCAAGTCAGTTGGGAGGTAAGTTTGAATGGAGAAAAACTGGAGGAAGTAAAGTGTTTTAGATATCTGGGGGATACATTGGGGATACATATTTAGGGGATACATTGTATCCCCAAAACCCAGACAATATGAATACCGGATCCTCGAGAACCCTAACATTTTGAAAACCTGGCATTGGTTACTGGAGAAAAAAGAAAAGATACCATTCTGGATTGTAGATGTATTGTCCAAGTGGTGTGATTAAAGGTACTCAGTGCTTTGAGAACAGTGGAATATATTCCAGACTTGCACTGCGCATACTTTCTAGAATAAGTCTCAGTCCTAACACCATTGCATACCAAGTTTGGGGGGGACACAATCTAGAAGATATGCCATTTTCACAGTGGAAGTATTTACAGATATACACAGACAATGGTTTTTCTCGTATGTTAGGTCTGTGTGAAAGGTAGTAGAAGTGGAAAATGTCACAAACACTCTTTTATGTTGCAGTGCGGCGTATGACTCTGTGACGCAGCAGAACGTGGCTATCAAGAAACTGTCCCGACCTTTTCAAAATGTTACACATGCGAAGAGGGCATACAGGGAATTCAAACTTATGAAGCTTGTCAACCATAAAAATGTGAGTATTACCATCATTCTACCTCTTTTATTTTAACACAATATATAAGCAAGTACATGGAAATTTGGTAATGGATTGTGACACAAGGTTAGATCAAGAAAATTTATTATAGAATCTATTTTTAGAGAAATGATGAGTTATGGTGTTGTGTCATCAGTTTGTTGGTGCTTCTCATGAAAAAGTTTACAAATGGTGCATCTCCAGTATTACTATACAATTCCACATCATACTTTAATAGTTAAGATAGCTTTTATTTCAGTTACCTTTATGTTTTACTAGAGAGAAATCATAATGCAGCTGATGCACATTGTAACTGATCATGATATGCAATAAAAATTGTCTTTTCTTTTATGATGATGGTGAACATAGAATGTCAGAAATTCATTTAAAGGTTCATAAGATCAATAACTGAATATTTTCCCAAAAGAATATACCACGACTTCAACGTCTCACTCACCATTCAGTCTTTGCCTTCAGCTTTGCCATTCATTAGGAACTTTATTGTTCGTTTTATTTTCAACCATGTAATATCATCCTCTCCCCATACTTATTTCTCTCTTCTCTTATCTGCATTCCCAGTTTACCATTAGACTGTCATTTCCATTCAGTTCTTTAAAGTTTTCTCTCCATATCCTACATAATAGATTTGCTTGTAGCACTTTCCCAGACTTGGTTATCATATCTCATTTCATACACATACCTCTCTTCTACTCTTAATCACCTGCTTCTCATTAATTTTCGTTTTTATTGATACATCATGGCCTTGAGTTGCAACATTTGAGCTTCATACTTATGATGCTTTGGAATGGGATAAATTTTATTGACACTGTGCTCAACTTGTGTCTCAAGGAATATTTTGTGTAAAGTTTATCAATAGAGTGCTTCTTTCTTTCTTTCTTTTGTACTCCTTTGTTATTTTCTATATAAGCAAAGTAGCACCAGGAACAGACGAAGATGTACTTATCATGGATAATTTAATGATGTCGCGGCAAAATACTTTTCCATTTGTGTCCTACTGACTGGCAAAATACATTTCATTATTTCCCTGATATCCTGATGTTCATCATATTCACAGTAGGTGTAGGCATTTCCGTGTATTTAGAAGGAATGTTATTATAAATCCTTATGGGAGAACAGGACATAAGGCCATCACTCACGAGGTTACATTAGAGGTGCTTTGGAGGTTTGATGCTGGTCAGAAACTCATAACTGTAAGCAAGTGTTTAGGTCTTCCTCACTCTCTCTTCCATTTATATTTTTGATGTATTAGATATTTTCTCATCACCATATTTTCCATTAAGACTAATAAATATTATTTGCATTACCTGTGATATGGCAACAGTTATTGAACCAGAAAATTTAAAAAATGATGTAGATAACCTCAATGCCCCTTTCTTTCCCTCCCATTTTACCTCAGTCCACCTCATCCCACTCCAGCAGCACCTAAATCCTTCATTACCACATTTCAGCACAGAACCTTTTCTGGTAAGTTTTCATTAAATCACCCAAATTACATCATGAGAGTGTGTTACTGTATATGGGTGGCAAGCTACGTTCTTTCAGGTACAGTATGATCCATTCGTAAGAGCTAATGAGATTAAAATCTTTTTTGGTCAGGTATGCATCCATGTTTTACAACAGGGGTTTCACTGTTTCAAGTTACAGTGGAAACGAGTTGAGTCAGGTGTCCAGGAACATACTCTCATCTTATCTTGAGGCCCTGATGTAAAAACTATCTTTATAACATGTATTCATGTCTTTCCTTCATTCATCACTTTTTTTTTCCATAGTGTGTATTTAGTGTACCATACATTTCCATGGCAGCCTTCTGTAAGGCAATCTTAACCCTTTCAGTGTTACACACATCAATCTGCTGTTATGTAGTAGGGTGCCATGAATGTAAGTTTACAAACTTAATTACCCTTGACAAGTTGAATTCCGTGTGCATTTGTAGACTCCTTTGGTTGGCTATAGACAATAACCAAATAAATAATGAGTCACTGGAACTGCCTAGAGGCCTCAATAACCCACTGGTGACCATGATGAGTGGTCAAGTGCCTTTTTTAGGAACTCATTGTGTCTATGGTGCTAACCTCCCACCACCTGTGCTTAGATAACCCATACTTAGGATTAGCATATCAAGTAAATAATGTATTTTTCCTGTAGTAAGAATGCATAACTCTTATTTCATTTGAAAAAATTATTGTGATAGTTTTTTGCACACTTGATAGAAAAAGCTATGAAAATTATTCATTTTTAGGGTTGGTTAGTTTGGTAAATAATTTGCTTCCTTTCCTTAGGAGTCGCTCCTCAAGTGGATGTCTTTGCCACCAGAATTATCCTTTACTTTTAGCTTATGTTTCTTGAATTTTAGGTGGAGGGGCAGTTAAGACAGGCAATCTGTACTTGGTTTGGAATTCTTGGGAGTATATATATCTTTTCCCCCTTTTTCTGAGGAATTGTTCTTGGCAACCATAGTGCATTTAGAGATTAGTAACACTGGCGACCCACCATTGGGTCAAAAATTTGGTGCCAGAAATTGCTTCATTTATGTCATACTTCTTGGTTTAATCATACAGGTTTTTCTGAACCACCTGAACTTTATTGCAGGACATCCATATCAAGTCCTAGGTTCAGTTTTTACTTGCATGAGTTTTTCCAAACTTTGTCTTGGCAGAAGTTTGGAATAAGTCAGGTTAATGACCTTTTACATAACCTTTACCATTCTAAAGGCAGTACCACTTGGTCTGAAAGATTTGTCTTCCTTGAAGAATCTGATGTCTTTAAGGTGACTTAAGACTTGTCTAAGAGTTCTTCTGTAGCATCTGTCATACAAACACACACACACACACACACACACGCACACTTTTTTTTTTACAGACTTTCTATTGAGGAAACCAGCTGCCATCTCCATGCATCTCCCCAGTAGGAGCTTCAAAAACCATAGTCCTTTTAGAGTAGTTTTTTGTCATCTTAGCTGCTTAATGTCATCATATATATAAAATTCTTGTCTTTATGGTTCATGGTGGAAGAAAGCTTTTGCCTAGTTAACTCTTCAAGAGTCAGTTTTAGACATCAAGGATTACAGAGGGGACGTTTTATTCGTACACTTTGGGCTTTGAAAAATAATTTAACATCTTTTTATGCTCAAACAGGGCTTTACACTAGAACACATGATGTGAGATTGAAGGCCTCTTCCTTAGCCATACTCAGAAACCTTTCAATGGAGGAATAAAGTCAAGGGGTCTTTTGCTCACTTCTTCCTACTTTGTCAGACAGTACTTTAGTTTAGATATTGTGGGTTTACCATGTGTGGCTCTGGGTTTCTTCCTCCAGAGAATTTTATTTCAAGTTTCCTCCAGTTCACCACTAAATTTATGCATATTTGCCTTTGGTTTAGTCTTATTTGAAAGATTTACTATAAACCTTCCTTCATGTGTGATGCTGTCATGCTTACAGAACAGGCTTTAGAGGAGGAAATGTTGTTGTTTGATACTGAAAATCCTTCGCTTTCCAAAGTAGCATCCCACTAACAATTTTATGGTGGCATTATTCACAAAATTTAATAAAAAGATACCTCAATTATGAAGTATTATATTTTGAGCCATAACAAAGCATCCTACCCTCATAATGTAGTATTTTATTTTGACCTCGTGTATACCGTACACGTACTGTGCGCTTAGACTATGAACAGTAGTACACCTTTAGTTTGTCCGTAAAATGCTAATTTGATCTCAAACATGTTGTATACCTGTATTTTATTGTATTGTAACCTATAAAAACATACTGTACAGTCAAACAAACAATAAGTATTGATGTTACATTGAAAAACAAGCATCAAATGCTGTACTTACCAAGAGCTGAGGATTTCTTGCTTGTTTTTATGGTGGGGTTCATCTCCACTTCAGGAGGAGGATGAGACTATTCATCCTCAGACTCCAGAAGGATGAATGAATGGTACTTCTGGAGTGACGGATGAGGGGTTGTCCAAATCAGAAGGCGTGGAACAAGGGAACACAGGAGAGGGTGAAGGCGAAAGGTCCACAGCCGAGGGTGAAGGCGATGAGGTCCACAGAGTGGTTGGAGTCGATGATGGCAGTGACTTAACTGGGGTAGAGCAGCTAGGAATAGGTGAGGTAAGTAGTACATCAGTGGAAGAGGATGTACTCACCACCCTGGAGCAAGGAGTATGCTCCTCTGGCTTAAAAGAAAGCCCCTAGTTTTCTTTTGCTTGAAAACTTCACCCTTTTAAAGACCCTGGACCTCTTCTCCCACAAAGTGTCATAAAATGGCTGGAAATTATGATCAGTGTTATGGATAATCAACTCTAAAATATCACTCAAATCTTCCCCTATCATTACTAACCTCGCTGTTAGTGCATCCTTGTCAGCTTAATCATGATCATCACCTTTATGCTCTTTATGTTAGCTGAAATGTTGGTGACAATCTTTGTCTTAGTTTTCATATCATAATCCGGATCATCCTCAACCACTTCCATCCAATCCTCAATGCCCTCTTTCTGAATATAAGCTTCACCAGCCTCTCTTAAGAAGTCAGTGTACTCATGGATAAAATTCCCCTCAAAATCTGTCTACCGATCCAAATCATCCATCATTACAGTGAATGAAATTTTCAAAACCTTAATTAGGGTTCTAGTGGTAACAGAATCCCAGTTGGATTTTACATTTTAAGCACAATCTCCAAGATTGTATGCCTTGATATCTTCAGTCTCCTCCTCTCTTGTCTGTCTTCCTCCCCTTCAGGAAGAAGTTTCCCTGCTAGGCAGTAACCCAGCATCTTCTAGGAAACCCTGTTGATGGCAAGGATGATGCCCTAGTCTAAAGTCTTCAGCACTGAAATAAATAGTTTTAGGCAGGAAGAACATAGGCTTAATTCAACCCTTCAGGCTGATTAGGATATCCACCAAAGGGTACACTGGGATTTTCAAGGAATAACAGGTCTTTACCTTGCTTCTTGAGATCTCATTGCTTCTCATTTGGTTGTTATGGATGACTAGGATAAAGATTGAAGTGAACCACACATCTAAAATGTCCTAAGTGAACCTGGCCTTCTAATGGCTACATGACACTGGGAGTGGGTCCATTATATACCACAAGCTTCTAGGCTTCTTGGCCATATCAGCATACACGGGCATTAATACAAAGCAGAACAGGGAGGCATTGTCTGCTTGTCGTAACTCCATTGGAGCTACCCTCCATTTTCTTTGCCTGGGTTTTTGTTGAGAAGGGTTTTCTGGAAAAATCCAGTCTCATCAGTATTATAAATCCAGTAGTCTTGGAGATCACTGTCAAGGCATAGTTTTCAAAGCTTCTTTACAAAAGGCACTGCATTCATGGTGTCTTTGCTCTTGCTTTCTCCAAAATTCTTCTCTTGGTGATGTTATGCCCTCTCTGGAAATTGTAGAGCCACCCTGTGCTTGCTTTAAAGCCTTCAGCAAAACTGGTGGTAGCTGAGATCAGTTCCACGCCTCTGACTGGCACCCTATTAGCCCTTCGCTGGATGTACCACTCATACACTGCTTCAAACTTAAGCTTTTTGAAGGCTGTCTTCATTAGAGCACTATCCTTCCCTTTAGCCATGCCAAGCTCAAGGGTAAGGCTGAATGCCTTTTGGATCTCTTTGTTACACATAATTGACCTGCCATTATCATATTGGCTGACAGTGACTTTCACTGGCACTTTGTTTCCTAGTTTGTCAAAAATTTGCAACTTCTCTTTAACGATGATGTGCACATTTTTCTTGGATGCCTCTTGTGGTAAGTGATTAAGCATGGTTATGGTAAAGGACATGGAAAGGCCAAGTTAACACAAAAAAAGCACTAAACAGTTGTCTTTGTAGTGCACACTGCTGCCTGTCTTAGGTGACATTATAAAAGAAAAATACTAAGAAATTTTACACCTGCATTTTATATTGCACATATATCATAAATCATATGAATAGTCCACAAAATTTCATAATATTTCACTGAAAAGAATAGAGAACTCTCCTTACTAAGAAGCATGGGGAGTGACTGAAGGAGTGATGGGTTGATTTCAAATTGTATCACAAACCTGGCTAATACAGCCTGACAGCCATATTGAATGCCAGACTAGCATGACTTTAGGATAACTTATTAGAGGATCATCCATAGGTCATTTTAGAAAAGTATCAGTTCAGTGTAACTTTTGGTTTCTGAGGAAAATGTTAGAATCTGAGAATTATCCAAACAGACAGTAGGTGATGACAGGTGACAGTGATGGACTTATTAAGATAGTAGCTGGATGTTCTGGCTCTAAGTAAAACTAAGTTGGAGAGTAAAGGAGTGATATAATTTAGGAATGTTTTGGGGCAAAATCTGCCATAATGTGAAATTGAAAAGAAAAACAAGCTTTCAGATTTCTTGTTTCTTTGTATAAATTAAAAAACAAAAAATACATGCAAAAGTAAAGGATATGTAAAAGTGAGATAAAATCATAAGTAGCTGTAGTATGGCACTGAGATTGATGCGTAAATCTCCTGGTTGAGGTGGTTTGTGGGTGGCAGTGTAAGGGGGAGATGAACTTCATGATCAGATTCAATAAGTGTCACCTATCACTGTTTATGATTACTATTCAAGTACATATTTGGGCTTATTTGTTTAGATTTACATATAGGGTTGTGGGGGAGGAGGGGTACATAAGTTGGGGTAAGCCTCACAATGCAGATTCATAGACGACACTTATCATTGTTAATTGCCACTCTTTACTCATTTACATATCTGTATATGGGTGAGAGGACAAAGGTTCTGGGAATGCTGAAGAATGTGTAGAAAGAGAGATCATTATCTGGGAGGGCAAAATGGGTAATATTGAAGTTATACTAGCCCCATCAATATGTTATGGATACGAGAGATGGGCTTTATGACTGTGCAGAGGAGGGTGATGTATTGGAAATGAAATGTTTGAGGACATTATGTGGTGTGAGATGGTTTGATTGAATGAGTAATGAAAGGGAAAGAGAGAGATGTGGTAATAACAAGAGTGTGGTTGAAAGAGCTGAAGAGGGTGTGCTAAAATGTTGTGGACATATTGGGAAAATGAGTGAGGAAAAGTTAACAGAGGATATGTGTCAGAAGTGGAGGGAACAAAGAGAACAGGGAGACCAGATTGGAGATGGAAGCATGGATTAAAAAAAATCTTGAGCGAACAGGACCTGAATGTGCAAGAGGGTGAAAGGCATGCATGGTATGGAGTGAATTGGAATTATGTGGTACACAGGGGTTGGCATGTTCTCATTGGACTAAACCAGGTTATATGAAGCATCCAGGGTAAACCATGGAAAGGTCTGTAGTGGATAGGGACCTGTGGTTTTGGGGCTTTTTACATGATAGCTAGAGAGTGGATGGGAGCAGATGCAGTCTTTCTTCATCTGTTCGTGGCACTACCTCTAATGCACTCATGTATGAAAAAATTATTTACTTATACATAACACTTTTGTTTTTACACTTCAAATTTTCTTCCAGTGAGTGTTATTCTCATAAAAAAATCACCTGTAATGACCAAGATGACAATAGCCGTAGTTGTACAGATGTTGAAAAAAAAAAATGAGCAGGAATTAATTTATTTATTTTGCTTTGTTGCTGTCTCCCGCATTTGCGAGGTAGCAGTAATTAAAAGCACACAAAAATTAATGCACATATGATGATTCTTAGAGTCTGTTTGAAAGTCTTTATATGATGACTCCCAAAGTTTAAGGGTTAGAGAACATAAGGAAATGAGTTCAAGACTGAAGTGGATTAGATTGATTGTAAACTACAAGAGGTGGGTGATTGCTAGTGATTGTGAACCAAATAGGGAAGGGAGTGAAGAAGAAAAGGGTGTTTTGTGAATGGAAGTGTTTGAGAACCTCAGCAATTTTGGTGCAAGGGATTGTATCATGATCTTAAGGGATCTAAATCCAAAAGTAGGTGATGTTGCCATTGAGACCATAATTGGGGGCACTTGGGTGACAGGTGTAAATAGAAATGAGAAACAGCTTGTTAAGATGTGCGCTGAAAAGGATTATTGATTGGTTGAAAAAAAGTCCATATGGAAGTATATGTAATTTAATGGTCTGTGGGTTAATAGGCATTATTAGATTATGTGCTAATTGCCAGGTGTGTAAAGGAGAGGTTTTTGGATGTGAACATGCTGAGAGAGTTAGCTGGTAGATGTCTGATCATTTCTTGGTGAAGGCAAATGTGAAACTTTGTACTGGTTTTAGGAAGAGGAAAGAAGTGAAAGTGAGGAGCTTGGAAAAGAGGCCTGTGCATAGAGATAGTAAGAGAGATTGAATGAAGAGTGACACATGGTCAAGGTATAACAAAAGAGAAGTGGAAAAGGTATGGAAAGCACATAGGGAAGCAGTGCTTGTATACGCATGCATAATGAAGATAGGAGGTGGATATTATGAGGAAAGGTAATGAGTGGCACTTACCAGTACCAATTTTGGAAAAGAAAATGAATCCTTCATATTCCCTACAAACAATATGTTCACTTCACCCTAAACTATGCCTCATCTGCCTGGTCAAATACCATGTTAAAAGCAAGATAACAAAATCACAGTCCATACAAAGTGGAGCACTGAGAACAGTCACCAACTGCTTAGCAACAGCAAACATTCATCACCTAAACAGTGAAACAAAAATACTTTCAATACAATCCCTTCATAATATTATCCCATCCAAACCACTTCATAAACAACCACTCGTTGAAATTACCCACAAGCACCAAACAACTGCCTGCTCTGAATACCAATCTCAAACACCACCCCAACAGATTATACACCCATCTGAAACTGCACTCCCAGACACGCAAGCATTACACTTTGTTGTCTGCATTCTGGACTCCACTCATCTCTCCACCATTACAAATTCAGTTTCAACATATCACCAGGTCCATCATGTCCAAGAGGCAACTTCCATACTGAAGTCACCGAAAACCCACTTCTCATTTGCCAAGTGCTCACCTCACAGAGACATGCACACATCAATGCACTTTATGGCCTCTGGTCTCATCCGGTGGATACGGTTGACTTAGTGCTGCAGGAGCTTTATAGAAGGGACTCCTGGGGCAGGAAGGTAACTTTATGTAAATATAAAGAGATACATAAGTATCCTTGCTTTGAGTGCTTTCAAGTACTCTTTTAGAGCAGTAGCAAATTTCACCGTAGTGTGATTTCCTGTGGCTAAGAAACAGAAAGTGGAAGTCCCCAGTACAACTGCATTTACATGAGATGTGTTCAACTATACTCTCAATCTGCTCAGTCTGTTTAACTAGTGGGGACTTTGTGGAAACACCATTTCATAAAAATATAGGTGCTGCCTGTGTTTGTTTGGAAACATATTTTTATCAGTGATATGGAATTTGCAAGAAAGATTGGAGAGTTTAATTCAAAGAATATCATTGGCCAAGGGGTTAAACAGGAGGATCTTCAAAGGAGATAGTAGACTTAAGAGGAATGTTAGAGAGCAAAAGAGAAGTTGAGTTTTTGGTAGCATTGATTTTGATGAAATTATCTTTGCTATACACAAATGCTGTACCACAATATGATGTCCAGGTATGAACTGTGATAAGTAGTGAATTAAGGTAAGAGATAGAATGAGTGTGTTATGAAAATCGTTATTTCAGAGAAGTAGAAGCATGTATTTAGTAGGAATATTCACTTTTAACAAAAGATTTTAGCTGCTAATGTTTATAAGACTTTTTATATTATGTAATAAACAGTGGCAGATCAAGACTTGGCATTAAAATTCTGGAGCACATGTTTTGGTAAATACATTAGTTGAATAGAATGCACAAAAGCACTTACCAGTTCTCACAAAATCATAAGCAGAAATAAAACTAAGACATGTATTGAATAGTACTGAATAACTTTCTTCAAGCAGTTTCACAGTCCATAGAAACAAATGTGAGTAAAATCAGTATATATGCACAATTATTATTTCTGTTTTTATTAGTTTTTATAGCTGAGAATATGAGAGCTTTCATGGGACTGGAGCTTTATAAGTGCAGGAGTAGTGGTGGTTAGACCATTGAGGAAAATTGGCATTAACTGACACATCATGGCAACAAATTACGATTATCCATAAATCACAGTTATGTGCAGAATTCCCCGTTACATTAGTAAAAATGTAAATTATTTACATATTGATTTTTTTTCCAGATAATTGGGCTCTTGAATGCATTCACACCACAGAAGTCTTTGGATGAATTTCAAGATGTATACTTAGTAATGGAGCTAATGGATGCAAACTTATGTCAGGTCATACAGATGGACCTTGATCATGAGCGCATGTCATATTTGCTGTACCAGATGCTGTGTGGTATCAAGCACCTTCATTCTGCCGGCATTATTCACAGGGTCAGTTATGTTGCAGTTTTTATAGATTGCCTTATTAATTAAGAGCTTTTCTTCCAGTGTAATGTGCCTTAATTGAACATAAATAGTGATCTCAGCTATATCCAATTCCCCAAGAAGTTTATTTTCTTGGGTTATTCATTTCAACGTGGTTATTTTTCAAGCATTAGATGATCACTACTGCCTTCATCTAAGCAAAACATTGATGCTGAAACTATCACACACAGTCTGGGTAAAATTTTAATATAATTTGTGGGCTTTCATGGAAAGCCAGTTAGTAAGTCAGGAAACTGGTTTTGTGAATACATAATACGTACACTGTAATGGAGTGAATGATTTTGAATATACTAGAAGTGCAATATGGACAAGCTTAAGAAGGTATGCATCTGATTTGGAATAAATCTACAAAATTCCATCACATGAACTCATTGTGCTGTCCTCTATACATTTAATTGATGCACCTGCTTTATCACACCATTTCTGTAAGTTGCTTCATAAATATTTTACTCCGTAGTGTAAAGATTTTCACTTTGTACTGGTCTAGAATTAATAGCTTTATTTAGATTTTGATAGATTACCCATTAATCTGATGACCTGCTGTGTAAATAGAATTGGTATCATAAGTAAATCCAGATTATTGAAGTTCACCTTTGAAATATTATACCATAGTGTAACCACCTTTACATAAATATAGGCACTTGTACTTTTTACTTATTTTAACTTGATGAAATGAGGAAAGTAATAAGGGGGTGTATAAGAAATTTGGAATGCAATGGGAATGAATTGTGGAGTGACAGAGTGGGTGAAACATTATACTTTGAGGAGGTTTGGGGCTCTGCAAAGAATGCAAGACAGGAAATTTAAAAGGAGAGTGTATGACAGTACAGTTAAAGGGGTTGGTGTGTGAGGGAGACCATATGGGGAAATAGAGTGGATAGCACTGGAGGGAGAAAAATGGGGTAAGAAGGTGTGGAATGGTGTATGTGAGGGAGGCATGTAAGGACAGGAATGAATGAAGGCTCTTTTGCCACGGCCATCCCTTTGATGGGAGTACCTAGAGGGAACAGGCTTCAGAGATATAGATAGATAGAGTTACTTTTTCATACGTGTTTGCCATCTCCTGTGTAGCAACGTAGCATGGGGGAACAGATGAACTGCTGCATTGGCTCACATCCCATCTCAGGCTATCATGTGTAATGCACCACAGACTTACACTCTCTCCTTTTCATACTCAACACTTAACAGCATTAATTCACACAGCTCGTTCTTCAACATGACTTTTGACAACACATAACTCGCACAGCTCATTCTTCATAACTCTAGATTTTCCTGCACTGAGTGAGTACTATGTAGTAGTCCAGCCTTTTGGCAAAATATTAAGAAAAGTAGATAGAAGCAGTAGATAGGAACATTTAGTCTGGAGTATTAGCTAGAAACAGGTAGAAGTAGTCAGTAGGAACATTAGGTAGTAGTCTTTGCAAACACTGCACTAGAGTTGCCCTTCTCCAGTGGCCTGTTGAGGGTGAGGCACTAAAGGCTAAGAAGTGGCACCAGATTTCACTAGTTTTGGAGAGAGTTGTCATGGCTACCCCCTTGAGGGAGTTCCTTGTGGGAATAAGTGCAGAGATATAGATAGATAGATTATAAGGGCTCTCAGTTGCCACCAGTAAAAGAAAAAAAGTCATAGATGCTGATTAAACATGTTATAATGGTGTACAATATGGGATAACTTTGAAAGAAGATAAAGGATATAATGCTTGTGTTGCAAGATCATCAGCTTTTTATAGAAATGTCTACCAAAATATGGATGACATTCCTTACCTTAAAAAATGCATGGCGGACCACTGAGAAAAGCTTTCTTGTGGATGGTGAAAAATCAGTTATAACACTGGAGATTTAGTTTCCAAGAAGAGTGTTTCCCATTGTATACATCTGCATTTCTAATATTAGAGTGCTGTTAATGTGTGACAGTCAAATAGTAGATAATCATTGTTAGTTTGTGCACCTGTATCCTTACATTATTTTGACTTCTTCAGTATGAAATTGAATATGTTCCATATTATGGACTATAACAAGTTTGTCCAGTGTGAGCAGGTTGACATGAATTTTCCTTACTGGGAATTTCCACATTGCACTCCATTTGTTCCTTTTGTATTTTAGGACTGGAATCCTACTAGTAATTAAAAATTTCTCACTTCATTTGCTCGATATTCATTTCAGGATTGGAAATTGCATTTCATTTGCTCTTTTTCTATTTCAGGACGGACTGAAAATTGCACTTTATTTACTTTTTTATTTCAGGACCTGAAGCCTAGCAATATTGTAGTAAAGTCTGATTGCACACTGAAGATTCTAGACTTTGGTTTGGCCCGAACAGCGGGAACAACGTTTATGATGACGCCTTATGTTGTTACCAGATACTACAGAGCTCCAGAGGTTTGATTAGGCTATCTTTTGTTTGTAGTCCAACTTTTGAAGGAACTAATATAGATAGATGTGGATTTCATTTCAAAAAGTCTATAGGAGACACATGTCAAAAAGTCTATTTGAGAGAAAATGACAAAAGAAATGTTATTGCATTAATAGATATCAGTTACTCAGTATGTAGTCAGTATTCTTTAGTTATTATTTTAAGTATAAGAATAAGATAAATGAAATGAAATATAATTTAGAGTATATATAATGAATATCTTTTAGTGACAGTCACAACAATAGTCTTAAACTTAGAGAGAAATTGTCTGAAATATTTGGATTTAATTGCACCAATTAGTTTCTATCAGCTTATGTGTTTATATATCTTTATATGTTCCATAAGCCCTCTCAAAGTATAAAGGAGGAATGCATGATTGTGATGAGTCTGCAAATTTCTCCGTAAAGAAACACTTTTCACACATTCGTTTCTGTATTGTTCTTCAGAATTATTTTTGATTTTCGTGTACATTTAATTCTTCTCACTTTACAGATTCAATTCTTCAGCAGTTATATCATGCCTGTCTATACAATTGGACACACTTTTAGCACAGTACCATATGTCCTGATTTCCTCATTGAAAAATACCAGGAAAGCAAAGTAAAACTGATGTTAAGATCATACTTGTTCAAGGTGAACTAAGGCAAGATAATGTATTCCCCTAAAATCATAGGACAAAAAAAAAGGAGTAAATGAACACATAATGAGCTAGAACAAAGCAGCACCACCACTGTGAACTTGTCAACTCTCCCACCCATTCAGAGCTCATGCTCTAATTCTTACAAAAATTTCTTTAATTTACACTTTGTCTATATAAACTTTGTGTCTGTATTCTAGAAACAGAAGCATGAGTATTAGGTTAAGGTGTGGCCCTGGCATGTAATCTTTCTTTTATAGTACATTGTTAAATTAGGTTGGCTATGCATGAATTTATGTGGGCTGTACTTCATAGTAACATCATTAGTCTTTACTGTATATATAACCATTTCCTTTAATAAGCTAACGAGATAATAGTCATGTTAAACGTTTCTATTTGAGTTGCAAAATTTAATTTAGAACAACAAAATTTTACATCGCCGTTTCTTTGAACTTTCGATGTAATATGAATATGACTTTACATGTATTTTTGTTTTTTATTGTGCTTTCTTGGTAGTCATTATTTTCTGTGCACTTCTCCAGTTTCTTAAAAAAAAAACAAAAAAATAGTTGTTAGAGACTTTTCCCTTAGAAATTCATGAATGTGCTGAGTTGCTAAGTAAAAAATACATTCACACCCACACTCTTTTATCCATTTTTTATGCTTTCCTGATTTTTCTGTAGTAAGACCTCTATTGCGTAAACGGTTGATAACAACCTTAAATACTGTGTGGAAACTCTTCTCAGCCTGCCTAGGCATTCAACTAATAGCTTTTAATCCCCACTCAAATAATACTACAAGTACTGTATATCTCCTCAGTGGCCTGTTTTTTATTAAAAAGAATTACAGTGAATTTTTGTAGAAAAATTTAAAACAGTGGCGTTAGAATGAATGAGGTGTGGAGAATTTTTCCAAGACTAGAACTTAAGTGCAGGATATTTCATATTGTTGTGCTGTTACTTTCCACCAAACGAGAAAGAAAATGTTTTAATGATTGGCCAAACTTCTTACAGGTATATAGGTTATATATTGATATGTATTGCAGGTCATTTTAGGCATGGGTTATACGGAAAATGTGGATATATGGTCTGTTGGTTGCATCATGGGAGAAATGATTCGAGGTGGTGTCCTTTTCCCTGGAACTGATCACATTGACCAGTGGAACAAAATTATTGGTGAGTTAAAACACACTTTGAATTTTTTGTACAATTAAACCTCAAAATAATGAACTGTGGAAAATTCCAAGTGGCAGAATAGTGGGCTGAATTCTGAAGAAAGTAGGTAATTAAAATGGCATGTTTAGATAATCCATCAAAGTTAACTTTTTTGGTGCACAATCAATTTTTTTCCTCCCCAAGTATACAAAACAGCAAAATCACTTTTTTAAGAATTGGTACATAAGGCGGTGGATTTGTAGTTATATCAGCTTTTTCTACATTCCTGTCAGAGTTGTGTATTTAACAAAATCTTTTCATATTTTTGTTGATCACGAAATGTGCATTTTGAGATGTAACTACTCAACAGAACTCCCTTTTTTTTTAGTGTGACTGTCAGTTACTGTTCATCTTTGCTCTGAAAAATGAGATATTGCAAAAAGAGTGGAGGGTTCCCTGGCAGTGTCCACAAGCAAAATTTGAAAGTAAGGAAGTGGGAGAATTGAAAAAAAATGTAGGAGTATGAGAAACAAAGATAGGAATCAGAAAAAAAATCCAAGTACACTGTATGTATGAATTAATATTGTATACCTGGCCAAGCTGAGTGTAGGATATAAATTTGTTAGGTACTAGCAAGCACTAAAGGATTCAATAATTGATAAATCTTTGCATTCCAGAACAACTGGGTACGCCGTCACAAGATTTTATGTCAAGGTTACAACCAACAGTTCGTAATTATGTGGAAAACCGTCCCCGCTATCCTGGCTATTCCTTTGACCGCCTTTTTCCTGATGTCCTTTTCCCTGCTGAATCCACGGATCATAATCGGCTCAAAGGTGAGGAGGACAGCGATAGATATTGGCCCAGGCAGCACAACTACTACTGGATCAGAGGTGAGGCTGCATATTACATTTTTTGAGGACAGCTAGCATGGAGTGGAGTGCTTCTAACTGGAGTAGAAGCCCACCTTCAACTGTAATATGTAGTCTTTATGAAAATGATCCGTTATTTGAAATATTGATTGTG
Source organism: Panulirus ornatus (assembly GCF_036320965.1). Lineage (NCBI taxonomy): Eukaryota > Metazoa > Arthropoda > Malacostraca > Decapoda > Palinuridae > Panulirus > Panulirus ornatus. Next base: position 22,646,009 of record NC_092265.1, read on the forward strand.
GTTTACAAAATATTTCATCTAACATAGAATTACCTCAGTCATGGGTAATTGTGGAGTGTAACGTTTCGTGGTTTCTGATAAGTGAAGAAACATTTCATTTGCATGAGACTTCCTACATTCACAGCAGGAAGGCAAACAAAAAATAATTCTTAGCATTTGGTTCCTGACCATTTCCATATTTTTAAGCGTCAGAGACTTGACAGCAGTGCTTATATTAAACTAAAGAACTGCATGTTTGTTTACTTGTCACAGTTATGAAGGAAGGGCCAATTGCTTGTAGAAGAATTTAAGAAAATATCTAAAAAATGGAATTTAAGTTAGCATTGTACACAAGGGAGTAGTAAAAATAAGTGAGGAAAGATACTGATAGAGATAAAAATTGATTTATTACATTATTCAGAGGGGAGTGTAGAGTTAACTGTAGAAGAAGTTAGGGTCAACTTTTCAAGTATTAATACCACCTCCCTTTTTTTTAACCTTATTCATGCTGAAGCACCACATGTTTTCAGATGGTCTTTCAAGCATTGCTTTCTTTCCATTTTTGTCCTTTGCTCTTTCCATCTCTTTTACCTGTCCCTTTTTTTCATCCTTCCTTATTTGTTTTACCCGTTATTTCTACTTGACAAAGGGATCCTCTTTTGTGTTACACATTCTTTGTTTGCTGTGAATGCTAGTAGAATTTACTTTACATATGTTTTTGCAAAACCAACATGCAGAAATCTTCAGAAGATATTTTGAGCATTGATGCTGAGTCTTTAACAGATATGTGTGGATGCTCAGTACATGGATCTTAATCCAAAAGACCTATTAGCATACATGACCAAAGACTAAGAAATCAGGGATTGGATCCTTCATGGAAGATGACAGGCATAAAAATGACCTCAAAAGTATGTGCCAGTGTCAATTAACCAATGTGAGTCATTATTTTTCACAAGAAAGAATTATTACATATTTGATAATCATGAAGAACATGTAGTTTTGGTGCATTATACATGCCAGCCGGAAAATGGATGTGGGCAGATGCATCCTTTCTTTGTCTGTTCATGATGTTACCTCACTAATGCAGGAAATGATGATTAAGTATGAAAAATAGTATAAAGAATGAAGAGCATTCATGTTTAGGTATAAATGTATTAGAAGGAGATATAAGTGAAGTAATCAGTAAACTTAAAGAGTCTCATCACTAGAGCCAGATGAAATTCCAACAGTATTTCTAGAAAAAGGTTGAAAGAAACAGTAACCAAACCTCTCACGATTGTATTGAGAAAGCAAATACCAGTCAGTCATAACTGGTATACATGAAGCTGATATATATACAAAGAAGGAAGTGAATTCCAACCAAAGCAATACCTGTTAGCCTAATTTTTTCATGTTTTCCATTCCCACATTCCACATTAGAATTAGGAACAAAGAAATTGCTTCATTCACTCACATTCACTATCTAGTGTTTGTGTACAATGCACCAAACCCAGAGCCCCCATCCTCAGATGGGTCCTGCAGACCTTTCCATGGTTACCCCAACCACTTAATGTAAACTGGTTTAGCCCTCAGACAGCACATCATCCCCTTATACCTCAGTGCTCCAGCTCACTCTGTCCTTTGTACTTCTCACACCTTGCTGCATGTTCAGGCCCTGAGCCTTCAAAGCATTTTTCACTCCATCCATCCACCTGATTCAATATTTTCTTTTCCTTGTTCAGCCTCATATTGCACAAAATTAATGTATTTGAGAGATAAAGAATCTTATAACAAATGAACAAATAAATGAGACAGGCCAGCTTTATGCATGTTAAAAGCACACAAATGTAACTACTGGCTCACTATAAAGATATATGTGAAACACTAATGTTTTTCTTGCATTTGCAAAAGCATTTGAGAAAGTAAACTAAAAAAAAAAGTGGCACTGTAATAGAAAAATGGTGTATGGAATTTTTAACCAACACTAAGTTCAAGGCAAGGTAGTTGCAGTGGAAACATGTCACTTTAAGAATGGTACTAATGTCAGTATTCCTTGTAATTGTGATATCTGACATACATAAAATAAGGAAGTAAGAGAGAATATAAGTAGATATTTTGCAGATAACATGAGAGTTAAGCAAAGCAGTAGAAAATGAAGAAGTCCAAGAAAACTGGAAAAAGACTTGGATATTATATACAAATGTATAGAAGACACCTTAATACAATTTAATGAAGAGAAATTGATCAGATAAGTCAAGGGCAAGTTAACACTTAATGTTTCAGCGCCTGCGTACTGTACACTACAGGAAAAGGAAGAGATTCAGGTGAATGTTTAGGATTTAGTGATTCTTATAAAAGAAAACCTTGAATTTAGGGAGCACATGAAAAGATAAGGCATTCAAGCCAAATAATTAGTGGTATGATATTAGGAATATTTGTGAAGACAGAGAGCTAATGGTGGAATTGTTTTAGGTATATATAAGAAGTGAAATTGCGCAAGTGAAGAGGTATATAGTTATGGAAGATTTCCTTGATCAAGGAAGGTTGGTTAGACACTTTTATTGTTATGCTGTACCAAGTTCGCCTAACTTTTTGCAGGAGTGAAATGGTTCTCCTCGTGGAGTTATAATATGTGTGTGATAGAATATTATATACTGAATATAACATGGGTATCATTTAATGAAGGCTACATATTACAAAGTACAACCATTTACCAAAGCTGAATTGATGATTGATATAATAATAATTCAGAAATGTGATCTAAGGTAAGTTTTGCTTGTTTTATTAATACAATATATTGTGATTGAAGTCCTAATTTTCCAGTTTATGATATCTAACTTTTAATATTTAACTACAGGCAAATGTATATGTATGCATATCAGTCAGTTTGCAGGGGTCAGTTATCTGTATATTCTAATTAGTCAGACATTTTCAAAAACAAAATATCCACTTAGTGCAAGGATACTTCACAGATGTTTTGCAGTGGTACAAGTTGAGTCAAATCACCCAGATTCTGGTCTGCAACCAGGCAAACCAGGCGTAGCATTAGAGTCTCAGAGACGACTTTCTTGTGTGACTATGCAAGCATCTCAGCCAGTCAGGACTTGCCATGTCTGTTTTAAAGTTACAACATATATACCTTTTCAACTTTTCCACTTTTATGTTGCTATAGTTTACCACCTGAGCAGTGAGTCACTTCCCATCAGCCATGAACCTTGTATTGCATGAGTCATGTTTATATACATACAGTTTTGTTGTCCTTTTCTGAATTTATTTTTTTTATTTTTATACTGTATATGTGCTGGAGATTGAATAAAGTACACAAAAAAAATATGTATTCAGCAGTACCGACCAGTTATATAGTTCACTTACCATATTAGATATGTGGACAGTGATTGGTTATGACTTTAGCTTTTTAGATGATTTGTTGTGGATATGGGCCTGTAGTTTCATTGCATTACACGACACCTAGAAAATGGATGTGAATGAATGAGGCTTTTTCTTCATCTGTTCCTGGCACTACCTTGCTGATACAGAAAACAGCTTTCAAGTATGAAAGGAAAGAGAAGTTAGTAAAGTATTTTCGGTGAACGCATCACCAATCAATCCTGAAACTGATGCTATAGTATGGCAGCGAGATATGGTGGATAGTGGCAAGCCTGCCTGCAGATGTTACTTTGTTGTTTGCTGAGAGTGGAGTTGCAGAAGGTTTTTAGTGTGTTTTATGATGTGTGTAAGCATAGGCAATTGAAGGTAAATGCAAGTAAAAGTAAAGTAATTGTATTTGTAAAACCATATGGAGTGAAAGAAGAAAGTGCACTTGATTGTGCTTTGGATATCGGGGAGAAAGGCTGAAAGAAGTGAGAAAATTTAAGGACTTAGGAGCTGCCTTGGGCAAGTTTGGTGATATAGAAGGAGAGATAAGAGAAAGAGCAATACAGGGTAGGGTAGAAGAGTCATTAGATCCCTTAATAAAATAATGAAGGGTAGAGGTGTAAGTATGGAAGTGAAGAGAGGATTAAGGGACAGCATAGTCCTCCCAACCCTGACCTATGCTGCTGAAACATGGACATGGAAGGAGTCACAGAGGTCAAGAATCCAGGCATACGAAATGAGCTATTTAAGAAGAGCATGTGATGTGACTAAATGGAATGAAGAGAAAAATGAAGGGGTGTGTAAGAGATGTGGTATGGAAGGGGATGCAAAGGGAATGAGATACATACATACATATAACAACTACAAAAACATATCAGAGAAACTTTTATTTATGGTTAAAGTCAGTTCCATTTGAACCCAGCATTACAGTAACAGTTGTGGAATGATCACAGCAGACAGAAACAGTATCATTCAAGGAAGAGGAGTGGTGAGTGCTGTACACTAGCCATGTCTTTTTGGTAAAATATTGTCATGGGTAATTGCAGGTAGGTATGCAAAGACAGGATACACAAGTGCACACATTGTATCCTTGCATACCTAGACACTACAAGTGCTGGAGCCTTCAGAATCCAGATACTTTTTAATTCTGTCAGTATCTGGGAAATGCCAGGGTAACAAGAAAGAGAGAGAAAAGATGACATAATTCTGGGTTTTGGACATTTTTTTCAGAATAATTTAATTTATAGGGGACAATTTTCCCAAAAAACCTAGAATAGTACATCCCAAACCTGGATGAAATAGTTAAGCTTTGAAAGGATAGTGACTGAAAAATGAGAAAGGGCATTGCACTGAACACATGTCACCTGAAGGCCAGTATGATTATTGGGGGAGAAATAAGATAATGTATGGAAAATATCAAGACATTGTGTTAAGTTCCATTGTCAAAGGTAGGATTTTGAGGTTATATGCCAGGTTAAAATTCAAACCATAATTTTGGGCCTTATTGCCATCCAGTCCTTTAAACGCTGGGAAACATCTGTATGAATTTTCACTAGTATCTGGTGTAGAATTTTCAACTTTTCACCAAGGTAATCTTGAAGGTTACCTTGTCACTCTAGGCAAAGATAGTGATGAACTAAATGATCACATCACAGCAGAATTTTGATAATACTGTTCTTTACATAAAGTTCAATGTGAAACAAGTTAAAACATTTGTTATATACTGCACAGATTTACAAGTTAGTGGTGAATGTGCTGGGTGGGGTTGATGACCTGCTGTCTGCAAATATTAGATTATCCATATAGGCATCAGAAAGAAGATATTTTGATAGTAGACATTTGCCTGTAGAAGCTTTCCTAAACTATATTAACATGATATTATAATTGTTCTGGTGTGGCCCTTATGATTGATTATATGAAATAGTTTGATTAATATTCAGATGGTTAATTGTATTTAACATTAGAGAGCTAATATTTTTTGTAATGAGGTTTCTGTGAATTTATAGTGACATAAACTACACAGTGTGAGCATTGTGCTGCAAGTGAAATCGTATGTGTATTTGACTCTCATTGAATTTTTTCAGCGAGTCAAGCAAGAGACCTATTATCGAGGATGTTAGTTATTGACCCAGAAAGGAGGATAAGTGTGGATGAAGCACTAATGCACCCGTATATTAATGTATGGTATGACGAAGCTGAAGTTAATGCTGTAAGTATTCAATTTTTGCAAATATCTTTAAGAATTATGAACTTGACCAATATTCCTCACACTTATCACTATAGCATTCTATAGCTAGAGCCTTTCAGTTGAATTTTGGTTTTCTCTTTTAAGGTATAAATTTATTTCCATGTGAAAGAAATAATGAAATTTCAGGTTTGGGCTTTTGTAAGTCTGAACCATCACTTACATTTCTTATTATGTAGTTCTTCAAAAAAAAAAAAAAAATCCTTTTAATATTAGTTGGTGAGATAGACTCGATGTCCCAGTCACATTAATTAAATAACTATGATGTGGCCTAGAGTGATGCAAAGAAAGCTTTACTCAAAATCAATATCCCTACTCCTCACAAATGATGCCATACCCATCTTTGAAGCAGGTACTGCAATATGCCAAGATTCAGTCACGATTCCCAGTATTGTCAGACACATCCCAACCTTACAAAGGAAGGACCACTGAGTAACAGAGTGTAAGGAAATAACGATCTTAGTCATGATTTGTAAGCCATGATAACCATATCTCATGACCCATCACTTGGGTTCTAGTTTTTTTTGCAGCATTTTAACTTTGAGGTTGTTTTCCAGTTGTGATATATTGTGGATGCACCAATGTCACAAATATTTCTGATAAAGAGACTGAGAAATCTTGTGATTCTCAGTTTCAAAGGTTTTTGTTCAATTGTTTTTCAATATAAATACATAATTACCAATGACAGACCAGAAACTAAAATAACACACCAAATATTGTTTAAAATTTACTTACCCACTGAAATATCCCTTGCCAATCTTAAACATATATATGATATGTACATAGTCAGGAAAAACATCCCAGGCCCTCTGGACTCCTCAAACATCATCTGATCATAGAAGCTCCAGTTCCAGTGTTAAATGTATTAAGGATTTTCACTTTCTCCTCCAAGATGAGGGTCATCTTCATGCTCTTACTACTTGTAATCCTAGGAAAAGAGGCTGGGGGCTTTAACATGTTCAGTGTTCATGTGGGTTATACAGAGAGTTATACAGAAGATTGTACATTTTGTCTGTCACTAGTATCATTACTGTTATTATTATTGTACAACCCCAGGACCACTTATCCAGGGACTCCAGCAGCTTCAAGACTGTGCTTCACTCAGTAGCAGGGACAGGATGGACTCTTTTAAAGCAAGTTCTTTGACAAAACTGTATTTTTTCACCAACTGACAGTGATACAGCCTTGCCAAAGGTGACTCTTCACTCACAGTGTAACCACAAGTAGATATAGCAATGAGTGGAACCTTGGAAGCTGAAGTGATCCATAAGATGAGTGAGGGGCTAAGATAGGCAGATTGAGGGGTGTGACAAAAGAGAGGTCCCTGTCTGTGAGGGCAAGGATGGGTATGTTTGATGGTATAGTAGTTCAAACATTTTTTATGGATGCATTGCATAAGCTCCATAAAAAAGTAAGTAAGGGAGAGAGTGTGTGTTGCAAATAAAATGCTTGAAAACATTATCTTGTGTGTGGAGGTTAATCTAATGAGAAACTTAAGATAGAGAATGTGGTGCTAAAAGTTGAAAAAGGTGTGATTAAAGGGTTTAGATATATGGAAAGGATGATTAAGAGAGTATACATTATGGAAGTAGAGGAACTTGGAAAAGGGGGAACTGAGGAGGAGATGGAAGGATGAATTGAAAGAAACTTTGAGTGTTTGGGACCTGAACATACTGGAAGATGCGAAACATGCATGAGAAAGTGCGAATTGAATGGTTGATATGCTGTCAGTGGGCTGATCCAGGGCATTTGAAGCATTCCGGGGGAACCATGGAAAGGTCTATGTGGCCTAGTTATGGGTAGAGGGAGCTCTGATTTTGTTACATTACACATAACAGCTACAGATTGGATCTGTTGTAATTATGTCATTTTTTCATATATTCCTGATGCTACCTTGCTATCATTGGAAATGGTTAACAAATATGAAAAAAATAGACGCATAAACCACAATACTAAATAAATGAGGGAAAAATTTAACTAGAGCTGAAACAAAAGGAGGCACAGCTGACTTATTAAACCATTTCAGTACATTTCTCATTGAAAATCTTTGAAGTTTTTTGTTGAATTATGTTACATTTTGGATTTGTCTACTGTCTTCACATACCTTGCGTATCATAAATCTTATAAGTCCATTATCCAAAAATGCAGTTATTCTCAAGGGGTTGTTACCCTTAGGTTGAAATTTTTTGATTTGGTCATTACTGATGGACCAAGAAAGATACCAGCTGATTCTCGTATCAAACCAATATGGTAATGTAATGCTCGTATAAACCACACTGACTAGGCTGTTTAAGATTAATGTCACATTAATTACTTTGGTAGGTTATGTGTCCTGTAGGGTATTGAGGCCTGTACCCTCTTAACTATGTTGCTACTGTAGAGAGTTTCATGTCAGAAATGAAGATATATTACCAACACCACTGAGCTGAGGCCAGTACCTTCTTGAATATGTAACTACTGTAGAGAGCTTAAACATCTTTTCAACAACACCCATAGCCCCCAAAAACTACATATCCTCATTAGTGGCAGTCAGTATGGTACATGCAAAATGAAAGGGCGTATGCATATCTTGGGCTTTCCTGTAATAAACCAACTCACAGGGTAAACAAACTTATTCATGTGTAAATTTAGCCAGATCCTACCTATTGGTATTCTCTGTCTCAGGCACAGACAGCAGTTACAGTGAAATTTTGCTAAAAAGCTGGGTTTGTATTCATCACTCACAAGGAACAAGTTTTGTAAGTTACTTGCTGTTAGATGTTACGCATGTTATGTTTGTGGGTAGAAAGCCAGTTGCCAGTATTTGGGTGAGAAAGAAAAGATAGCTACCTGGGCCAAAGGGGTATCATTTGACTGCTACTTAAGTGCTGGCTCACTGTGCAGCCATTCCTAACCCTCCCAGTACCCATAGTTACATAGATACAAAGAAAAAGCCCTTTGTAAGCAGAAGAATGGAAAGCAAAGCAAAAGTTCTCTCCCCACCCTCCAGCACACACCAGCCGGAAAACTAGCAATAATCACTCCTATACACAAAAAGGGAGGCTGTGAATTATGTTAATTACCATCCTATGAGCCTCATATCAATTATATGTAAACTTATGGAGTCAATCATTAGAGATAAAATCGTAGTCTATCTGGAAGAACACAGTGGTACTGGTAATATACCTCCCTGGTTGGTGACTGTCTACCACCTACTACCGACAGAAGCTTGGCAAGTGGCAACACTAGCAACTAGGGTCACTGTGGCACCTTAGGTGGGAAAATAGGGATTATGGTTTGGGAAGCAATTACAGTTAATGCTTCCGGATAGAATAAAATGTGAACCTCTCCAGAATTGTTATCATTGTACTATTTAGTGTGACTGTAGCATTAATTGTCCTGAGATTTCTACATCACCAACTAACAATAAATAGTTTGTAAGAGAACTACATGAGGAGGATGTTAGGTGATGGGGTAGCTTAGGAATTCTCTTAATTTGTTTGTTAGTTACAGACTGACAAAAATATGATTACCAGAGGGACAAACAGGGAAAGTTCAAATATGCAATAGATTAATCCTCATGCACTATTAGACGATGGTAATTTACACTTTTATCTATCAGTCTGTATCTGATGCATTGCTTCTTGGTCCATGTTACTTCAATTCAAATAGAATCTTGTTGCAGCTCACTAGTTATCGCTATTTCCCATGTACTTTTCACATGAGCTCCCATTGTGTACACATATCCTGTTTATCATTTTTCCCTTTGCCATGGTCTTTCTCTTTGCTTTCTTCCACTCATTTCACTCATGTGAACTTTTGTTATAGTTCTCACATCCAGTTTTTCTACATGTCCATGTAAGGTTCTTTATTTTATTGTCCATCCTTTGTATGGCAGTTAACCATTTATAAATTTCTCTTCTTCACTTTATCAGTTTTCTTACTGTCTCTCTCCAGAGGGGAATGAACATGTATTTGCTCAGTTTCATGTTTTCATTTTTATTCCCAGCAATCAGCACCCTGACCTTGGTTCAAAGGCCACTGGTGTGAAATGAAAGTGCACATATTGAAGTTGAATTGAAGATGCACTTGTTGCAGGTGAAATAAACCTGCATTTTTTTTAGGTTAAAGTGAATTTAGGTTCATCGAGGGTGTAGTGAAGATGCATTTTTCTTGGAAGGAGTGATGTTTTGGTTAAAAGTAGAAAAACTTTGGGGATTATTGGATAGGATTGGAGAGGTCCATTGCAGTTGCAAAGAAATGAGTGTCCAGAATATTAAGGTAAGATTTTATTGGAATTATTTCTTTTTTCATTATGTAGGTGTTGAATGTTTGCAATTGCTTGGCAACAAATGACTGTTCAGTTTTATTTGCTTTTGATAGGGTGGACGGCCAGGCAGGTGAGACAAAATTTAGGGTGGAGCACGCAGTTCATTTGTAGAGGATTTGTAAAGGATTCTTTTTTGTGTCCAAATCTAATAACAGTACGTGTTCATAGGGTATGGCTTTTGTGGTGAGGGAAACAAATATCACGTGTGTCTAATGGAGTTTTGTTACGCTGGAGTAATTATCCATTCCGACTAATGATAAGAGCCTGCTTTTTGGATTCATGTCTGGTCGAGGTTAAGAGGGCATTAGATTTCTCTGATGAAGCAGACATTCTGTTTTGGGTTAGCCAGTATTTTAATTATGACATAATTGTTGCATGTTTGTTGTTGCATAAATAGTGTCAGTGTGTTATGTGACTGTAATGTCATATATCTACTTAAACTCTGGTCTGCAAGAGGGTGAGGGAAGGTCATGTATGCAGATAGAGGAGTTAAAGGAAGAACTGCATCCCAGGAACTCTCTTAAGGAGCTTAAGGGTTTTGAAGGTGATGCCTTTGTGAGTAACTAGATTTGCAACCAGATATGCCAGGGGAAAGTATTGAGTGCATTTTTGATAACTAATACAGTACAGGAGGGGGATTATGGTTGATCTCAGCCATCAAGGATGTTTTCCATGAAGTGTGTGCTGTGTTGTAGTGGAATGATTATGTCTAAAGCTATTCTGTAAGGGTGGAAATGGGATATTTTGTTTGATTCTGTTGTGGATCAGTGTTGAAAGAAGTTTGGAAACTAGAGTCAGTAGTGTTATAGGGCAGTAGGTGGAGGGGGAGTTGGGTGCTTTAGAGGATGCTTGGGATTTTTTTTTTTTTTTTTTTTTTGAACTAGAGGTGTTTGAAGATATCTGAAAGTGATTAGTTTGCTGTTGGACAGAAATATTGTGTGTGGTAAGATTCACATGTTGTTAGGGCCTGTTACAGGGAAGTTCTGTGCAAGTCTTTGTTCCCCCCCCCCCCCCATACACATGTACATACACACGTCCACACACGCAAATATACATACCTACACAGCTTTCCATGGTTTACCCCAGACGCTTCACATGCCTTGCTTCAATCCACTGACAGCACGTCAACCCCTGTATACCACATGACTCCAATTCACTCTATTTCTTGCCCTCCTTTCACCCTCCTGCATGTTCAGGCCCCGATCACACAAAATCTTTTTCACTCCATCTTTCCACCTCCAATTTGGTCTCCCTCTTCTCCTCGTTCCCTCCACCTCCGACACATATATCCTCTTGGTCAATCTCTCCTCACTCATTCTCTCCATGTGCCCAAACCATTTCAAAACACCCTCTTCTGCTCTCTCGACCACGCTCTTTTTATTTCCACACATCTCTCTTACCCTTACGTTACTTACTCGATCAAACCACCTCACACCACACATTGTCCTCAAACATCTCATTTCCAGCACATCCATCCTCCTGCGCACATCTCTATCCATAGCCCACGCCTCGCAACCATACAGCATTGTTGGAACCACTATTCCCTCAAACATACCCATTTTTGCTTTCCGAGATAATGTTCTCGACTTCCACACATTTTTCAAGGCTCCCAAAATTTTCGCCCCCTCCCCCACCCTATGATCCACTTCCGCTTCCATGGTTCCATCCGCTGACAGATCCACTCCCAGATATCTAAAACACTTCACTTCCTCCAGTTTTTCTCCATTCAAACTCACCTCCCAATTGACTTGACCCTCACCCCTACTGTACCTAATAACCTTGCTCTTATTCACATTTACTCTCAACTTTCTTCTTCCACACACTTTACCAAACTCAGTCACCAGCTTCTGCAGTTTCTCACATGAATCAGCCACCAGCGCTGTATCATCAGCGAACAACAATTGACTCACTTCCCAAGCTCTCTCATCCCCAACAGACTTCATACTTGCCCCTCTTTCCAGGACTCTTGCATTTACCTCCTTTACAACCCCATCCATAAACAAATTAAACAACCATGGAGACATCACACACCCCTGCCGCAAACCTACATTCACTGAGAACCAATCACTTTCCTCTCTTCCTACACGTACACATGCCTTACATCCTCGATAAAAACTTTTCACTGCTTCTAACAACTTGCCTCCCACCCCATATATTCTTAATACCTTCCACAGAGCATCTCTATCAACTCTATCATATGCCTTCTCCAGATCCATAAATGCTACATACAAATCCATTTGCTTTTCTAAGTACTTCTCACATACATTCTTCAAAGCAAACACCTGATCCACACATCCTCTACCACTTCTGAAACCGCACTGCTCTTCCCCAATCTGATGCTCTGTACATGCCTTCACCCTCTCAATCAATACCCTCCCATATAATTTACCAGGAATACTCAACAAACTTATACCTCTGTAATTTGAGCACTCACTCTTTTCCCCTTTGCCTTTGTACAATGGCACTATGCACGCATTCCGCCAATCCTCAGGCACCTCACCATGAGTCATACATACATTAAATAACCTTACCAACCAGTCAACAATACAGTCACCCCCTTTCTTAATAAATTCCACTGCAATACCATCCAAACCTGCTGCCTTGCCGGCTTTCATCTTCCGCAAAGCTTTTACTACCTCTTCTCTGTTTACCAAATCATTTTCCCTAACCCTCTCACTTTGTACACCACCTCGACCAAAACACCCTATATCTGCCACTCTGTCATCAGACACATTCAACAAACCTTCAAAATACTCATTCCATCTCCTTCTCACATCACCGCTACTTGTTATCACCTCCCCATTTACGCCCTTCACTGAAGTTCCCATTTGCTCCCTTGTCTTACGCACCCTATTTACCTCCTTCCAGAACATCTTTTTATTCTCCCTAAAATTTACTGATAGTCTCTCACCCCAACTCTCATTTGCCCTTTTTTTCACCTCTTGCACCTTTCTCTTGACCTCCTGTCTCTTTCTTTTATACTTCTCCCACTCAATTGCATTTTTTCCCTGCAAAAATCGTCCAATGAATATTAGAACTACGATGATTCATACCAGAAATAAAGGATGAGTGAGAGCCAGAAGGATGTTTCTATATTTGAGATGCCCATTCCCTGTTCTGTATGGATTTTGAAGAAGTGATCAAACCATAAGAAGCTTATAAGAAGAAAGGGACTTACATCTCTATACCCCCAGCAACAATTGCTATTATGCATTAAGCACAGAAGCATCTTGTAAAGAGAATTAATAGTTATCCCTCAATTTTCAGTAAAGTATTTGCAAATTAATTCAATAAATCTCCTGGAAAAGCCGGAGTTGATAATTAGAGGTGTGGAATGGGAGGAGGGGATATTGAAAGAGAGGATATATTTACAAGAATTTGATCAGAAGATTCAAGTAGAAGCGAAGTCAAATAATAACAGTAAAGAAGATTAGAGGCAAAAAAAGTTGAAAACAAGAAAAGGATAAGGCTTATAGTCCCATTGCACGAGTGTTGCCTAGCAGGCATCAGCTCGTTGAGAGTTTAGTTTAACAAGCTTTATGTATGAAATCACACTGAATAAGCATCCATTCAATTCAGCAAGCAGTATTTCTGATTGAACCTAGTGGCAGGACAACCCAGCCAAGCAATGAGCATTAAGACAAATTTGGTGACAAGTTAGATTTTTGCATCCAAATGGAATGTCGTAGCTTGTGCTCTCTTTTGTTTCTCCTTATTTTAACAACAAACCTCAACAGCAATGAGTTCAAAAGAAATTAACTACGACTGCAGTGAGTGCTACTCAAAGTTAAAGGAACTTACCTGGCACAGGAGCTCCTACATTCACATCTTCCAAGGATAACGAGGAAGACCATCACATTGAAGACAAAACTGAAGGTTCTGCATGGATAGGAATATAGTGGAAAAGTTAATGAAATCTGCAAGCTTAGGTATGTCAACTGAGTATATAGCGCGCAGGGGGGGTAAATAGTGCCAAGCAATTGTAGTTTTGTTTTATTTTGGTGTTCATATTGTTATATTTTGGGGTTCAAATTGTTTGGGCTGGACCCCTAACCTATATTTAGTGTCTGTAAAGTTTATGCTTGTTACGTTTTGTTTTTGGGTTGAAATTCTTTGGCTAGAAGCACAACCCTGTTTACAATGTGGGTTTTTGGGTCACAAGCTCATCCTAAAACACATCATGTCTTTTAATGTGGGAAAAGTGGGTTCAATTGAATGAAAATTTACTAAACAAGCCCCTTTGCAGGAATGTATATTGCTTTTCAAGTTCTAACTAGCTGTATTCCATTTTCCCTTAATGGAAATAATTCAGCCATTCTTAGCGGATTACATTGGAAGTTTCCTGCATAGAGGACCAGTGCAAGTGGGTAGTAATACAGTACAGGTTTATGGCAGGAGATGGGGTAGTTGATTAAATAGTACCTAGTGGAATTAAGTGACCAGTAATAAAAGTTGAAAGAGAAAATTTAAAGTAAATGGCACCAAAGTACGATTTCCTAATGCATGCTGTAGAAGTGAGGCACACATTGTACTAGAAAAACAATCAGAAGCCAAATATGCTGCTGAAGTGAAGGCATCAGAAATAAGTGGAAAGTAGATATAATATCGTTGCCAAACCATTTTTGTGTAAATTTTTATATTAATGTACAATTGAATGGAATCACATTACCTTCAAAGTAGCTTGTGCTGGAAAGAGTTAATGTCAAACTTCCAAACAAACACAAATGTTCAGACCCGAATCTATGAGTGGATGTACCACTGGAGGTAGGTATGACTCAAGTCATAATTTTTCTCCACATCTTTTCTTCACCTCATTCATCTTAGCATCTCATGCACATTCTTTATTGGATACTTATTTAACTCGAATGTATGAATGTGAACCAAATTATATCCACTTCATAACTATTTACTATATTATTTCCTCAGCCTGCGCCAGGTCCATATGATCACAGTGTAGATGACCGTGAACACACAGTTGATCAGTGGAAGGAGCTAATCTACAAGGAGGTAATGGACTATGAATTGGTTTACAATTCCCCTGGGGGTGCTGGGCCAGGGGCACGTGGAGCAGCTCCTACACATGCTCATGCCCCACCTGCTGCCACCAATGCGACTGCTGATGGGGACCAAGACCAACATAGACCCAACCACAGATAGGGCTGCCCTCAACCTTCTTAGCAGTCCCTCCGCCCCATGCTTGCCCTCCCAGCTCTCTCCTTTGCACACCACATACTAATGCTGCTGGGAGGTGACTGGTACCCATCAAAAGGATGTAGTATGAAAATGAACTTGTTACATGAGAATGGAAATTGGTTGCATTTTCTCTTGTTGGAACTGGATGTATGGGCCAGTGTTTCTCAGTAGTTTGCTGTTAGACTGATGTCAGTTTACAGCTGTGTGCATCATTTTTTTAGGAGAAACTGTCACATTCTTGTGACTAGTGATATGACTGGGCATTGCAGGTTTATACTACAAGCAACTGTACAGTAGCTGAAATTCATGTGCAGTTATGACATCTCTGATATCCCTCTTGTGCTTCTTGGCTGAGGCACATCATTCTGTGTAGTCCACACCATCTTCTGTGTCCATTTTGTGTTGTGTCAGAGCGAGTGCGTGAGCGCATGCATCAGAAGTTTGAAAACATCGTTCAGACCATGATGATATAGACAAAAATATGCAATTTAGGTACTGTAAGCTGTAGATATTTTCTGCTTAAAGTCTCATCAACATCAGAGAGAACCTGTGTATCTCAGTGTTACCATACTTAAAACTAAGATTAGTTTGCAAAATGCAATACAATGAGTCCCCTGTACCAAATGAACTACTGCAAGAAGTCATCAGTCTTGCTAAGCTTGTCAGTATTTTCCCCAAATTTTATGGTTGTTCAATATTTCATAAGAAATTTGCAGAAAATATACAGTGAAAAGTGTTTCAAGAGCTTTCATTTAGAAAGCTTTGCTTGTGGCTGCCAAGGAGAAAATAAGAGCAAGGCATATCAAATAATGATTATGTGATGGTTGCTTCTTGACAATGGATTGTAAAACCTCATTTACCACAAAAGTTGTGTGAGGAGATGTGTGTGTTGGGCTTATGTTGAACCAAGACAGTAATGAAATATTTTGAGATCTATTCATGTGATAAATTTTTTTTAGTCCTTTTTAGCATACCAGTTCTTCCATGGGTCTCATAGGCAAGCAATCTACAAATGTACAGTTGTGTCAAATTTGTATTTCCTGTACAGACTAAACTTGGTTGTTTTTGTGAATTGAATTGTATGGTAAAAAGTGACTTGAGATTGTTTGCAGTCTTTTAGCATCCATTTTACCATTTCATATTTAGGCAGAATATGACGTCCCAAACTCTGCCAAGAATATGCAGAGTCTCTCTCGTCTCTATCTCCACACCATAGTAACATACCATGTACGGTTTCGAGATGGATGAGAACGGCCAGTAAGGGACAAAACTCCAAGACAGTCCACTTGTTATTTCAGCTGCCTTTACCACCTCATATTATTATGTTAGAGCAGTAGTACTGTCAATATCCAGTGGAGTTTGGTTATTTTTTGTGGTGAATGGCACGGAGTTGTGTCTCTTACTGGAATGGCTCAAGTCCGTCCACCACTCAGCTTGCAGAGGTGACATTTGACTTGCAGGCACATGGATGGCTCGGCTAGTTCCCCTCCTCCTTCACCTAGTATAAAACTATATTATTGTAAGATGTTAATTTATGAAAATCTTAGGCAGTGAATGTAGAATACCTTACTCCTTGAAGGGATTCAGTGACTGGTCCTCAGGGGATGTTAAAGGAGCTCATGATGTATTGTGGTAAAAATACCATAAGTCCCTTGAATTAAGCAGTCTAGAACAAGTTGATTTTTTCCACCCAATGTTTCGATTCCCTCTTGAATTTTTCCCGAGCCTTCCTAGCAGCTTGCTATGGTCCAGTGTCCCAGCACCTCACACGTCCCCCCCACCCCATCATGGAAACGCTTAAAAAAGTCCAACAAGTCCTATATAGCATGAGTCTCTTGCTGGTAGTACCCTTAATCTTGCTTATAGTACACTATAAATTATTGGATTGCACTGTGCAGGTTTACCCTAATTATTATTTTACATTTGGTTTAGTACCTACCTGAAGTGTATTTTCCTACTTTTGGACTGATATTGCATTGGAAGAATATGTTATGGAATTTATAACAATGAACACTATATATACTGATCTACACAAATTCTACAGCAACAGTAAATTTAATATTCAAATTGCATTAAACCATCTGGCTCGGGGAGAGATGAATTTTTCATGAAGTTTTGCAAGTTCCTATTTACATATACAGTAATAATCTCATGATTACAAAATTGGAGCTATTACACCTTACTAATATTTTTTCTCGTACTTTCCATATAACTGTTAACTCCCATTTTATCAAGTCAATGATGCAGTTTCTACTCAACCCATAAACTGAAATCTATGATTAAGGGTTCATCATACTTTTTCTGTTTTGTCTTACTCAAACTTATCAGATCATGCTTCAAATTGTAATCCCTGCTCCCCAATTTTATTCTAATGATCCACAATTATTATAAAATACTGAAACACTTATCTATCTTATTCCATTACCACTTCCATAGGATGGAACAGATGAACATAACCAGTACTATCCTGTAATTAGCTAATCACTTTACCTTTCCTTCAATGAACCATCTATGACATATACTTGCATTTTTGCATAACTCATTTAAGACAAGTAGTGCATAAAAATAAAATAATTTACATTGCTATGTGGTCTTGTTAAACAATAGAACAATTTGTTTGCCATGCTGAAAGCAGGGTGGCCCTTTCAGAATTCTTGCAAGAAATATTCGAGTACAAGCCATGCTTGGTATTAGCAATAGTTTTCTTTATAACCAGAAATCTAAATATAGAAATGTATTAGAGGTTCATATTTTCAATCCTCCTTAGTTTGTATTTCATGAATAATTCTAAACCACAAAAAAATTTCAGATTCACTGTCAACAATCATAGACATAAAATGAAAGAGGTCCTAGGATGTGCCTCGCATATTGGCAAGTTATGTATCGAGTAAAAAACTAGCTGGTGATTCTATGTGGGCTACATTTAGAACACTGACTAGTAATTATGTTATAGGTCTGATTAGGAAAATTATCGAATTTGTGAGATTTAAATCCCCTTGTTTCTGTGGTTAGAACAAGATCAAACTGAGTAATTGAGAAAAACACCTGAATTACCAGATGAACTATGTCTTCTTTAGCTTTTTCAGTGTAAGGCTTATGTGCAATAAAACTCCACATGGACCTGATGGTACAAGATATCTGAAGTTCCTCCCCGAGCTTGAAAGATAACTAATCACTGCTAAAAGTTATGGAATTAACCACCAATATGAAGTATATAAATATCAATCATTACAAGTCATTGCCAGTGAATGGTAGAAAGAAAAAAAAAATATTCCATAGCTGACAAATAACTTGTGGTAATATGGATACGAAACACATAATGATCTTACCTTTAACAGAGGACAAGGAACACATGCTTCTCCTGGGTTTCCTTCTTCTGTTGAAGATACTAACATTACTGTATAATATGTGGAGGTATACCTCTGATGAACTTAAATACCAATTTGTGGAAGATATAGAGGAAAGGGTGGTCAATGTGTCATCTATCAGTGCTCACCAGATAACATCACTCACTGTCAAGTCAGCTACGCTCCACTTTTATCCTTTTCATTCTGTGCAAATTTCATGATTGTTTATAAGGTAAATTACTATGAGTGATGGTATTCATAGTGTGTGTGCTGGAAGATTGACTTGTTTGTGACTTTTCAGTCTTTCAAATTTTAACTGAAAGAAATGTGACTGTTGTAGACATTGTGATGTGGTTTGAATTCAAATGCTGCATATTAAAATACTGGCAATATGCTTTTGTAATGAATTTTATGCACATAATTTCTAGAGAGGTGAAATGAACTGGATTCAAACCAACTTCCTTTGTACATTCCAGGTTATATTTGTTGGAAAAACTCATGTGCAGGCCACTGGTAGAAATTTGTTTTTTTGTGCTAAGTCTGGAGGCCACCCCACCTGTAGAAGCTAGTGCAGCTAGCCCTGAGGCACTGGGATACATCATTTAGAATATTAATACATTGTATGCTAGCTCTCCAAGGCTGTAGTAGCTCACTAGTAATATCGTTTAGTGACTGTACAAAAAAAAGTGCCATATAAAGGCACAACCCAGTATGTATTCC
This sequence comes from Panulirus ornatus, assembly GCF_036320965.1. Taxonomy (NCBI): domain Eukaryota; kingdom Metazoa; phylum Arthropoda; class Malacostraca; order Decapoda; family Palinuridae; genus Panulirus; species Panulirus ornatus. The sequence continues at coordinate 22,665,156 of NC_092265.1, forward strand.
ATCACCCAGGGTTGGTTGGATCTTTGTTGGACACACCACTTCTTTTACGTTGAATATTTTTAATTGTTTTGGCATTTATTAGGGTGCATACAGGGGTATGTAAAATCTTAAAAATGTAGACAAATATTCATGCTATGGGTGTGGAATTGGCCACTGGATGGCAGGCATACCAATACCTGTTCAAATGATGTTTCCTTAGTGCTCAAGACAGGATGAATAACACCCTGTGTATTTCTCGTAGAAATTAGGAATATACAGTGTTTCCAGATCATCCCATTAGGTGTTGACAACGGCCACCACTTGTTACCCACCTCCACCCACAGCTCTCATGCTCTTTGGTGTGTGTGTGTGTGTATGCATACCTGTGTGTGTGTCCATCTGAGATTTTTTGTGTGTGTATGTGTGCATGAGTACATGTGACAGATACATGTGAATGTTTGTGCATGCTGTGCATGTTACTGTATGAGTGGACATTGTACAGCGTAGTTGGTATCATACTACTGAGGAAGATACTGATTGGTGTTAAGTTTGTCTGTTGACCTGTCTTTCCCTATGGATATACCTAGCTTTGTATGGGTATGATTCTTTGTCACATGAGAGGAGAACATTACTGTGTTTCATGGTGTTATGGGACAGAGTAGTGGCAATTATAAGTCAATCACCTCCATCCATTAATCATTTATATGTGGCCATGAGCAATAGTACTTGTCCAGTACCTCACTCACTGTTGCTGGCTGAGACAGGCACCAGGAACCTGGCAGTAACCCATCTGTTAACCCGGTCCAGATACAAGACACTTGAGGTCCCTGGCATTGGGCTATCCATGGGAAAATGCAGTTCTACCTGCTACACCTGTTTAACTCTCAACATTTGTGCTTAGTCAGGACAAATCATCATAACCTTTTGTATATAAAGCAACCCCAGTAGTGCAAACAAAAATAAAATTATCAAGTTATCTTATGGTTTTATTTCAAAAACTGTACTGCAGTTACTTAAAAATAAATGATTTTTTGTCTTCATTCAACATAAATTCAAATAACACATTACCATTATCTTATAGGTGAAGAGTGTGGCAGTTGGGTTTTAGTTTCATAATCCTTGACTGCTCAAATTCTGATAATGTCATCTAACTATACTTCCTCTGATAAATCATTCAACATTGTGCGAATTAACCGAAGACCATCCACGTTGCTAGCCTGAAAAATTTGAAGTGACATTTATAATGAAAAGTATCTAAATGGATCATTGTTGTAAAACCCTTAATTATTACCTACAGTGTTTAGGAAATACCAAGTCAAAATACTATCCAGATAATTGGTGTTCCATACAAAGGATAGAAATGCTGCTGACAATCTTAGAAAAAAAGGGACCCACAAAAGTGAACTCAAAACATGTGCAAGGGCATCACATTTCATAAGGTAGGGAAAAAGTAATGCACTAAATCAGATATGACTACCCTCTTGGTTGTTACTTTATCCATTTAACATTATCTGCTATGTAAACAGCTAAAGTCATTAACAGCATGTCAGAGGTTTATTTTGTGGAAGTCAATGAAAAAGAAAATCATGGTCTTTACATAATGCTGTAAAGCCATGTGCCTCAATATGTTTGGGGTAAAACTGATTTCAAGATATTCAAATATTTGTCTATATCTTCCTATGAAAGTAGAAAGCATAAGTGAAGAATGGACAAAAAGCTTGTATGATGGAATACATAAATATTCAAACTCTGGCATACATGAAAGTAAAAAGTTAGGTGCAAAGTGTGCAAATATGGGTACCAAACTATTTCCTACCTTAAAAACTATATTACACATTAAGGAAATTATCCATAATACGAAAAACAAAATTATGAGAAAAAAATTCACCTGTTTAAAAACCCCGACTTTTTTTCATCCTGGAAGCATGCCTTGGTACCGTACATACCTAAAGAAACTGCTCTAACCCTTCCAATTATTGCCGCATTTCTCTTACTGCAACTGTCTCTGAAGTTTTTGAAACTCCTTACCTCTCACTTTCTCAAGCACTTCAAATCCCATTTCCTTCTTTCTGGTAATCAATATGGATTCTACAGTGCAAGACCAACTGATGAATTCTCAACTGACTCACCTCTGGTTCTTCCCTATCAGGGATTTTGGTGTAACTCTAGTTATAACCCTAAATGTCAGAGCACTTAACAGGGTGTGACATAAGCCTTTGCTTTATAAACTTCCTTTAGTTTCACCAAAGATCCTATTATTAAAAGATGCACAACTTCAGCTTTGCCCCATAAGGAATGTCATACCCAGTTTAGCCTTCTGCTCACTGTAATACCAAGATGTCACTGAGATGTCACAAAATATTGCCATGTCAACATGGAAACCTGTGGTAAACGATGTGTCGTCTGATATACATGCATCAGCTAGACCGTTGCGTCTGCTACACTTTTGTCTGCAATGTATGAAACGTTCCAGTAGTTCGATTAATCATAAAATGTTTAGTTTTTGGCTGTCTTTAACACTGTATATTCACCATTCGGTTATTCCTAAGCTTTCAAACATTGCCACTGCCTATAGTAGAAGGTGCCATGATAGCTGTTATTCGACTGTGTTCGAAACGTCAAAGTGCAACATCAATCTCAAGCTTTTATTATTATTATTATTATTATTATTATAATTATACTTTGTCGCTGTCTCCTGCGCTAGCGAGGTAGCGCAAGGAAACAGACGAAAGAATGGCCAAACCCACCCACATACACATATATATACATACACGTTCACACACGCACATAAACATACCTAAACATCTCAATGTATACATATATATATACTGATTAGAAAGGGTAGTGAGTGGTGGGATGAAGAAGTAAGATTATTAGTGAAAGAGAAGAGAGAGGCATTTGGACGATTTTTGCAGGGAAAAAATGCAATTGAGTGGGAGATGTATAAAAGAAAGAGACAGGAGGTCAAGAGAAAGGTGCACGAGGTGAAAAAGAGGGCAAATGAGAGTTGGGGTGAGAGAGTATCATTAAATTTTAGGGAGAATAAAAAGATGTTCAGGAAGGAGGTAAATAAAGTGCATAAGACAAGGGAGCAAATGGGAACTTCAGTGAAGGGCGCAAATGGGGAGGTGATAACAAGTAGTGGTGGTGTGAGAAGGAGATGGAGTGAGTATTTTGAAGGTTTGTTGAATGTGTTTGATGATAGAGTGGCAGATATAGGGTGTTTTGGTCGAGGTGGTGTGCAAAGTGAGAGGGTTGGGGAAAGTGATTTGGTAAACAGAGAAGAGGTAGTAAGAGCTCTGCGGAAGATGAAAGCCGGCAAGGCAGCAGGTTTGGATGGTATTGCAGTGGAATTTATTAAAAAAGGGGGTGACTGTATTATTGACTGGTTGGTAAGGTTATTTAATGTATGAATGACTCATGGTGAGGTGCATGAGGATTGGCGGAATGCGTGCATAGTGCCATTGTACAAAGGCAAAGGGGATAAGAGTGAGTGCTCAAATTACAGAGGTATAAGTTTGTTGAGTATTCCTGGTAAATTATATGGGAGGGTATTGATTGAGAGGGTGAAGGCATGTACAGAGCATCAGATTGGGGAAGAGCAGTGTGGTTTCAGAAGTGGTAGAGGATGTGTGGATCAGGTGTTTGCTTTGAAGAATGTATAAGAGAAATACTTAGCAAAGCAAATGGATTTATATGTAGCATTTATGGATCTGGAGAAGGCATATGATAGAGTTGATAGAGATGCTCTGTGGAAGGTATTAAGAATATATGGTGTGGGAGGCAAGTTGTTAGAAGCAGTGAAAAGCTTTTATCGAGGATGTAAGGCATGTGTACGTGTAAGAAGAGAGGAAAGTGATTGGTTCTCAGTGAATGTAGGTTTGCGGCAGGGGTGTGTGATGTCTCCATGGTTGTTCAATTTGTTTATGGATGGGGTTGTTAGGGAGGTGAATGCAAGAGTTTTGGAAAGAGGGGCAAGTATGAAGTCTGTTGGGGATGAGAGAGCTTGGGAAGTGAGTCAGTTGTTGTTCGCTGATGATACAGCGATGGTGGCTGATTCATGTGAGAAACTGCAGAAGCTGGTGACTGAGTTTGGTAAAGTGTGTGAAAGAAGAAAGTTAAGAGTAAATGTGAATAAGAGCAAGGTTATTAGGTACAGTAGGGTTGAGGGTCAAGTCAATTGGGAGGTAGGTTTGAATGGAGAAAGGCTGGAGGAAGTAAAGTGTTTTAGATATCTGGGAGTGGATCTGGCAGCGGATGGAGCCATGGAAGCGGAAGAGGATAATAGGGTGGGGGAGGGGGCGAAAATCCTGGGAGCCTTGAAGAATGTGTGGAAGTCGAGAACATTATCTCGGAAAGCAAAAATGGGTATGTTTGAAGGAATAGTGGTTCCAACAATGCTGTATGGTTGCGAGGCGTGGGCTATGGATAGAGTTGTGCGCAGTAGGATGGATGTGCTGGAAATGAGATGTTTGAGGACAATGTGTGGTGTGAGGTGGTTTGATCGAGTAAGTAACGTAAGGGTAAGAGAGATGTGTGGAAATAAAAAGAGCGTGGTTGAGAGAGCAGAAGAGGGTGTTTTGAAATGGTTTGGGCACATGGAGAGAATGAGTGAGGAAAGATTGACCAAGAGGATATATGTGTCGGAGGTGGAGGGAACAAGGAGAAGTGGGAGACCAAATTGGAGGTGGAAAGATGGAGTGAAAAAGATTTTGTGTGATCGGGGCCTGAACATGCAGGAGGGTGAAAGGAGGGCAAGGAATAGAGTGAATTGGATCGATGTGGTATACCGGGGTTGACGTGCTGTCAGTGGATTGAATCAGGGCATGTGAAGCGTCTGGGGTAAACCATGGTAAGCTGTGTAGGTATGTATATTTGCGTGTGTGGACGTATGTATATACATGTGTATGGGGGTGGGTTGGGCCATTTCTTTCGTCTGTTTCCTTCCGCTACCTCGCAAACGCGGGAGACAGCGGCAAAAAAAAAGTGTGTGAAAGAAGAATGTTAAGAGTAAATGTGAATAAGAGCAAGGTTATTAGGTACAGTAGGGTTGAGGGTCAATTCAATTGGGAGGTGAGTTTGAATGGAGAAAAACTGGGGGAAGTGAAGTGTTTTAGATATCTGGGAGTGGATCTGGCAGTGGATGGAACCATGGAAGCGGAAGTGGATCATAGGGTGGGGGAGGGGGCGAAAATTCTGGGAGCCTTGAAGAATGTGTGGAAGTCGAGAACATTATCTCGGAAAGCAAAAATGGGTATGTTTGAAGGAATAGTGGTTCCAACAATGTTGTATGGTTGCGAGGCGTGGACTATGGATAGAGTTGTGCGCAGGAGGATGGATGTGCTGGAAATGAGATGTTTGAGGACAATGTGTGGTGTGAGGTGGTTTGATCGAGTAAGTAACATAAGGGTAAGAGAGATGTGTGGAAATAAAAAGAGCGTGGTTGAGAGAGCAGAAGAGGGTGTTTTAAAATGGTTTGGTCACATGGAGAGAATGAGTGAGGAAAGATTGACCAAGAGGATATATGTGTCGGAGGTGGAGGGAACGAGGAGAAGAGGGAGACCAAATTGGAGTTGGAAAGATGGAGTGAAAAAGATTTTGTGTGATCGGGGCCTGAACATGCAGGAGGGTGAAAGGAGGGCAAAGAATAGAGTGAATTGGAGCGATGTGGTATACCGGGGTTGACGTGCTGTCAGTGGATTGAATCAAGGCATGTGTATGGGGGTGGGTTGGGCCACTTCTTTCGTCTGTTTCCTTGCGCTACCTCGCAAACGCGGGAGACAGCGACAAAAAAAAAAAAATAAAAAAAATAAAATATATATATATATATATATATATATATATATATATATATATATATATATATATATATATATATATATATATATATATATATTTTTTTTTTTTTTTTTTTTCAAACTATTCGCCATTTCCCACATTAGCGAGGTAGCGTTAAGAACAGAGAACTGGGCCACTGAGGGAATATCCTCACCTGGCCCCCTTCTCTGTTCCTTCTTTTGGAAAATTGAAAAAAATTGAGAGGGGAGGATTTCCAGCCCCCCGCTCCCTCCCCTTTTAGACGCCTTCTACGACACGCAGGGAATACGTGGGAAGTATTCTTTCTCCCCTATCCCCAGGGATATATATATATATATATATATATATATATATATATATATATATATATATATATATATATATATATATATCCCTGGGGATAGGGGAGAAAGAATACTTCCCACGTATTCCCTGCGTGTCGTAGAAGGCGTCTAAAAGGGGAGGGAGCGGGGGGCTGGAAATCCTCCCCTCTCGTTTTTTTTTAATTTTCTAAAAGAAGGAACAGAGGGGGCCAGGTGAGGATATTCCAAAAAAGGCCCAGTCCTCTGTTCTTAACGCTACCTCGCTAACACGGGAAATGGCAAATAGTTTAAAAGAAAGAAAGAAAGAAATATATATATATATATATATATATATATATATATATATATATATATATATATATATATATATATATATACACACACAGACTTATACATATGTACACATGTACATAATTCATACTGTCTGCCCTTATTCATTCCCGTCGCCACCCCACCAAACATGAAATGACAACCCCCTCCCCCCGCATGTGCACAATGTAGCGCTAGGAAAATACAACAAAGGCCACATTCATTCACACTCAGTCTCTAGCTGTCATGTATAATGCACCGAAACCACAGCTCCCTTTCCACATCCAGGCCCCACACCCTTTCCATTGTTTACCCCAGACGCTTCACATGCCCTGGTTCAATCCATTGATAGCACGTCGACCCTGGTATACCACATCATTCCAATTCACTCTATTCCTTGCAAACCTTTCACCCTCCTGCATGTTCAGGCCCCGATCACTCAAAATCTTTTTCACTCCATCTTTCCACCTCCACTTTGGTCTCCCACTTCTCGTTCCCTCCACCTCTGACACATATATCCTCTTTGTCAATCTTTCCTCACTCATTCTCTCCATGTGACCAAACCATTTCAAAACACCCTCGTCTGCTCTCTCAACCACACTCTCTTTATTACCACACATCTCTATTACCCTTTCGTTACTTACTTGATCAAATCACCTCACACCACATATTGTCCTCAAACATCTCATTTCCAGCACATCCACCCTCCCCGCACAACTCTATCTATAGCCCACGCCTCGCAACCATATAACACTGTTGGAACCACTATTCCTTCAAACATACCCATTTTTGCTCTCCGAGATAAGGTTCTTGCCTTCCACACGTTTTTCGATGCTCCCAGAACTTTTGCCCCCTCCCCCACCCTATGATTCACTTCCGCTTCCATGGTTCCATCCGCTGCCAAATCTACTGCCAGATATCTAAAACACTTCACTTCCTCCAGTTTTCCTCCATTCAAAATTACCTCTCAACTGACTTGTCCCTCAACCCTACTGTACCTAATAACCTTGCTCTTATTCACATTTACTCTCAGCTTTCTTCTTTCACACACTTTATGAGCTTATGCTCATAATGTTTAGTTTGTTCATTTATGCTCAATATGTTTAGTTTGTTCATTTTGACAAACTATATACACTTAGGGAGCATGCAACATTCCAATTACATCTAATACATTTTAAAATATACTGATTAGCTGGGAGGTACACTGGCTTGAATTTAGTTATCCCAATAAGTTGAATGACAAAGGTTTCGAATAAGTGACAAAAACAAAGCCTATGATTGGTCAGGTGCCCCTTTGACATCATAGATGATTACTACAACCACCAGAGGGTACTAGAGAGGCCAGCAGGTATGCTGAATTTCAAGGGCTTAAACATCTTTTAGTTATAGGATCTTTGGGTTTCACTTATGCACAGTTTTCTCTCTAATCATTCCATATTAGTAATTATTATTAAAGCGAATTCCCCCTCCTATCCTACCAAAAGATGTGTATAAACTGAGAAAGTAATATGCGCTCATGCACGTGTAGTTAAGTTTCATTTCAACATCGTGGGATGCATTGTGGATATGTATCGGATATTTGAAAGCCTGTAACTGAGCCAACCAAAGGAAATGAAAAAAATTACCACAGATTTGTAGATAAAAAAAGAGATGTACAGATCTCTCAGTATTGTTTTTTTTTATTTTTTTATTATGCTTTGTCACTGTCTCCCGCGTTTGCAAGGTAGCGCAAGGAAACAGACGAAAGAAATGGCCCAACCCACCCCATACACATGTATATACATACATGTCCACACACGCAAATATACATACCTATACATCTCAATGTACACATATATATACACACACAGATACATACATATATACCCATGCACACTATTCACACTGTCTGCCTTTATTCATTCCCATCGCCACCTCGCCACACATGGAATACCATCCCCCTCCCCCCTCATGTGTGCGAGATAGCGCTAGGAAAAGACAACAAAGGCCCCATTCGTTCACACTCAGTCTCTAGCTGTCATGCAATAATGCCCGAAACCACAGCTCCCTTTCCAAATCCAGGCCCCACACAACTTTCCATGGTTTACCCCAGATGCTTCACATGCCCTGATTCAATCCACTGACAGCACGTCAACCCCGGTATACCACATCGATCCAATTCACTCTATTCCTTGCCCGCCTTTCACCCTCCTGCATGTTCAGGCCCTGATCACTCAAAATCTTTTTCACTCCATCTTTCCACCTCCCACTTCTCCTCGTATACCATCTATAAAAAAAAAAATTGGCATTTTAGTTGTCTATCAGGAAAAAGTATCAAATTATATACTTACATATTTTTCTGATGAGCATAAATCTTTTCTGCTTGACAACCCAATCATTAATCTAACTTTTTCAATAACAATTTGGTACCCTCTTTTTTCAACCTGGTTGTCTTCTTCATTACTGCCATCTTGAATCTTCATCAACCAGGTGCACCAGTAACGATGTTCTTCTAGAGGATGAAAATACTGTTTCTTTTCGACCTACAAAAAAAATTTAATGTTTCATCAGCATACAAAAATAAAGTTGACTGAACTAGGTGATGCACCTGCAATATGTAAGAAAAGTTAAAGTAACCCAGAGGTGGGATCAAGCACAATAAAGAATGCAAGTCTGTATTCTAATGCAAATGAGGTGTATTCAAGAAGATTCATACACTTACAATCATAAAACCTATGACCCCAAAAAAGCCCATTCACATGACTCAACATCCAAACAAAAACCCATCCACAACTATAGAATCATAGCACAGAAGAGAGGTTAGGCCTAGGTGACCACTGGCAGCTGTGCCACTGGCCTGTTTCCATGTAAAGTCAAGAAAAGGGTTTTCAAAAAGGAAAGGGAAGAGAAAATAAATGGATGCTTACAAAGCCTTTCCCATGGTTGGGAAACGGCTTTTCATCCTTTAAATCCTACATTTCCCTCCAATGGAAAGAGCCCAAGGAACAACTCATAGCACACCCACATGAAAAACATCAGACCTCAAAACTTCAGGAAAATGAAAGAAAAACCCAACTTTAACAAAACTGATCCCTGTTTTATACCATCCTCCTTTGACAGCAGCATTCTTGTAACCAGAAAAGGAAGGGCAGCCATATCTAAAGAAAGGAATCAATGAACAATATTATTTACTGCATGACAAAATACCCCTTCTGCTTGTTTCAACAAACAAAAGAATCCTCAACTTGTAAATCCTTAGTTACATGTTTCCTTTTTAATACTAAGAATCTCAGTTTCAAGATGTTTAGAGAATGTATTTAACCTTACAATTTCAAAGTTATTCTTATAACTGAATACAAAACTTCAGAAGTATAAACCATCCATGACTTTCACTATCCTAATGTGCAGAAATTTTGTAGATGTTTCACCATAATCTGCTAAAAAATGCAGATGCATGGCCTACAAGAAATTATAATCTTATTACCATGTTACATCTTGTATGATAAGTATTTTATCATAATTAATGTTTATCCCTGGAGATAGGGGAGAAAGAATACTTCCCACGTATTCCCTGCGTGTCGTAGAAGGTGGCTAAAAGGGGAGGGAGCGGGTGGCTGGAAAGCCTCCCCTCTCTTTTTTTTTTCTAATTTTCCAAAAGAAGGAACAGAGAAGGGGGCCAGGAGAGGATATTCCCTCAAAGGCCCAGTCCTCTGTCCTTAACACTACCTCGCTAATGCAGGAAAAGGCGAATAGTATGAAAGAAAGAATTAATGTTTCATTGAAAAATTTTTCATAACAGTATGGGCTGTGAGCAAACTGTTATTTTGTACAAATGATATAAACATTAATGTGTGTCATGATGACTCTGTCTGCTTATCCAAGTACATCATAAGTTGTAAAGTAAAGCCAAAGAGAGGGGGAAAACTGTTGCTGTACATATGGCAGAAAGTACTTACAAAATGCTCAATTTTTCAGACATGATATTTCCTCATGGACAGTATTGCGTGTGTAGAAACCTGGTTTTCTCCCATGGATATTTATTGATTGGGAAACAAAATAACCAGACCTCCACATCCAACCTTCTTAAAGTGTAGCCAGGAGAAATCACACCAGATATGCCAGCACCACACCCTACTGTATGGAATGGGGTTTGAGCATTCTAATCCCAGGGATCCTAATGATTCTATCAATCTTGCAAGACTTTCTGACCCTAGTGAGAAAATATGAGCTACTATGTATTTAGCTTAAAATGAGAAAAATTCAGGTCTCCCCATTCTCATTTCTCCTAATGAAATAATTTTTTTTGAAATATAAATATCTCAGGTGCTGCCACTTACATTAGCTTTTATATAGTTTTCCATTTGTTTCTTACACTTTTCACTCATATCTAGTTACAGTCTTTTCCATCAAATTCAAACACTCTTCTTTCTTTTTCTCAACATCCACACCCTTCACACCTAACACATAAATCTAATCTAATTTTGGTCTAAATTACCTTTCCATTTGTTAGTACCTTTCCATCTAAATGAATTGCTGGGCAATCAGCTAAGCCTACCAATAACAGTTATTCCAACTTTATCTTGTTCTAATAAGCATCGCACAACAGTTAAAAGGAAATAATTCAAGTAATACCTTTTTAAGCTGTGTTGATGGTGATGACCCAATAATTAGCAATGATGGCTCCTCTTTTCTCTCTTTAAGTGGTTCATCTACTCGAATGCTGTCACTTTTTCTGCTTCTTTCTCGTTTCTTTTGTCTCTTACTCCCAACTACCTCATCTTGTCTGTTTCCTACCTCTTCGTTTCCGAGTTCATTAACACGCTTTGCCCTCAAACGTTTACACCATTTAGATGAAGGATCTTCATCATCACTTTCTTGACTGGATTTCTTTTCCTTTGGTTGATGTGGTTCATCCGAAACAGATGCAGTTCCTTTGTCATTTTGAAGTTCATCAGCTCGGGTGAAAAAGCTCCAGAGCCCAACTGACCTTCTGCATACTCTACATCTGTTAAAGATGAATATTCCTTAATATGAAAGTAGGAAATCTGCTGATATTAATTATACTTTTACATAAAACTCAGCCAAAACTAAACGAATATTTTCTCCCACTGACAGGCAACATTTACACTATATTTGTTCATGATGGCATTACACATTCTTAAAGAAATGACTGTCCTTCAATGATGACCATTTTAAAGCTTCGCTTCTTCACATCCTTCCTTTGTTTTCTTTAGTCTACTTTAGCTTCATTACTCCTCTCTAGCTTCTCACTCCTCTTCCCTTGTATATATTTGTTGATACAACTAATTTTTCCACACCTAGTATAAGCAGCTAATGTATTACTATCTAACAATGTAACAAATAAAAACACAAAATTCACAAAATGCTCTAAAACTTACAATGATCTATCAAAGTACAATATGTATGCATGTTCAAAGGTGCTATGAAAATATGGTGTGGGAGGAAAGCTCCTTGAAGCAGTGAAGAGTTTGACTAAGAAAGTGGGTAGAAAGGTGAGAGAGTGGTTCAAGTGAAAGTATGTCTATGGCAAGGGTGTGTGATGTCATCATGCTGTTTAAGATGTTTATGGGTGGGGTAGTGCAGGAGATAAATGCGTGTTGGAGAGAGCAGCGAGCATGCAGTCTGGTGGTGGTGAGTAAATTGTTTGCTGATGATATGGCAGTGGTGGCATATTTGAGTGAGAAACTGCAAAAAAAAAGGTAGTTTCTGAGACTAGCAGAGTGTGTGAAAAGAAGAAAGATAAGAGTAGCTTTGAATATATGTATATGTAAATGAGTGGATGGGCCATTCTTTGTTTGTTTCCTGGCACTACCTCGCTGATGCAGGAAACAATGCAGGAAATAGAGATTATGTATAATAATAATAATAAATAAATATAAAAAGCAAGGTTATCAGATTTAGCAATGAAAAGGGTGAGGTAATTTAGAGTGTAGTGGAGGAAGTGGAGTGTTTTAGATCCCTTGGAGTGACTACAACTGCAAATGGACCATACCACACTGCTCTTCCCAAATCTGATGCTTGTACATGCCTTCACCCTCTCAATCAATACCCTCCCATATAATTTCCCAGGATACTCAACAAACTTATACCTCTATAATTTGAGCACTCACCCTTATCCCCTTTGCCTTTGTACAAGGGCACTATGCAAGCATTCTAGAATGCCAATCCTCAGGCACCTCACCATGAGTCATACATACATTAAATAACCTTACCAACCAGTCAACAACACAGACACCCCTTTTCAACAAGCAAATCTCATAAAATGATGACTCATAAATGTATTTCTTCACTTTCTTCAAATCTGCTCCATCTTTCCTCATCTGTTTTGCATCTTGTCCTGACAAAATTTCCATAAAGTAAGACTTGGACAGGATATTTCAAACAATTTTCACCCATTTTTCTCTTTAAAACCTCTCACAACTTTCCTGTCTCTTTCAAGGATCTGTAATTCCACCTCTATGAAAATACTTGGCATCAATGTAACATCTGACCTATCTTGGAAAATTCACATTATACAAATAGCTAAAACTATCTATCTATCTATTCATATCTCTGATAACTGTTCCATTCTGGAACTCCCTCAAAGGGATGGCCATGGCAATAGAGTCTCCATAACTAGTGAACTCCAGTGTCTCTTCTTAGCCTTACATGCCTCACCCTTAACAGGCTACTGTTCATCATAATGCTGAGAAACTTTGTAAATAATCCAAATTCTTTCTGCTACATCTGTGGTGAACTGACATTCATATTACAAAAATGTTCTCTCACATCCCTCATTGAAAAATGCTCTGAGAACTACTTTCGTTGTAAAGTAGGAGACCAGGATAAAAGTTGCCCCTTCCCCATATTTGTTGGTCACATGCATCAGGCTTCTCAAAGCATGGGCAAAAGGTTCATGCCACATGCCATTTCTATGGTTTGGAGAGAACCTAAAGATCATGATTTGGATTGCCACATCTGCCTGACAAATATAAATGGGATAACATCAAAATCCAAGCCTACTGTTAAATATCCTAATTTACCATCTGCTATAAGTCCAGTATCTTACAGTCAGGAATTAACCATGCCAGAGCCTCCAAGAAAAATGACAGAGTGATGATGAGTCTGGTGATGAGAAAGAAGGCCAAGTAGAGGAAAATATGGATCCAATATTCGAAGCAAGTTGTTCTACAAGTGAACCACGTTTGTTGAGTCAGGATCTTAATGATCTTGTCAGCAATTTAAATTTGTCTAGGAAGCAAGCTGAAGTTCTGAGTTCCAAATTAAAGGGTTGGGCTCTTCTCCAGAATGAAACTAAAGTTTGCTTATAGCGTGATCACCATGTTTGTTTTCAAAGAATTTTTCTCCCTTGAAGATAGAGGCACTTGGCCACGAATATAACATAGATGAGTGGTGCTTATTTACTGACTAATAAAAAGCTTGAGAGTGATTCTACTCCACAACGGAAATAAGTTTCCCTCCATTCCTCTGGCTCAAGCAGCTGACATGAAAGAATCATAAGATAACATGAAGCTTCTTTTAAGAAAAATTAAGCATGAGGACTTTAAGTGGAATGTATGTGGTGACCTACAGGTTGTTATACCTTTACTCGAAATGCAACTTGGTTACATGATGTTCTGTTGTTTCCTCTGTAAGTGGGACAGCCAGGACAAGAAAAATCATTACACAAAAAAATTGAGGCCAAAATGAACATCACTGACTCAAAATAAACATCACTGACTCCACTGAATAAGAATGGCATCAATCATCTTCTTGTTGATCCTAAGAAAATTTATCTGCCTCCTTTGCACATTAAGCTCATGTTGGTGATGAACTTCGTCAAAGGTATGGATAAAGCCTGCAATGGATTCACATATTTGAGGAATAAATTCCTCAGAATCAGTGATGCAAAAACCAAGGATGGTATTTTTGTAGGACCACAGATCAGGGAACTGCGTCAAGATGAAAAGTTTGAAGAAGAGCTAAATGAAGTTGAAAAACTGCATGGCTGTCATTTTAGAGAGTTCACAAAGATTTTTGGGGGAATCACAAATCAGAAAACTACTGTGATGTTGTAAAAGATCTGACTTCCCAGAAAATTCTGGGGTGCAATACAAGTCTAAAAATTCACTTTTGGGCTCGCACTTAGACTTTTTCCTGAAAAAACTTGGGGCAGTCAGTGATAAGCATAGCAAAAGATTTCACCGAGAGATTTTGGATATGGAAAAGCAGCAGCAAGAAAAGTGGAGCCCCTTTACATTGGCAGATTACTGCTGGACACTAAGGAAGGATGTTCCTGAGGCCAAATATAGCCAAAAATTGTACACTTTTACACTTTAGAGGTAAATTCTTTAAGTGTAATACCAATCTTGGAGGTGGAAAGATGGAGTGAAAAAGATTTTGAGCGATCAGGGCCTGAACATGCAGGAGGGTGAAAGGCGTGCAAGGAATAGAGTGAATTGGAACGATGTGGTATACCAGGGTCGATGTGCTGTCAATGGATTGAATCAGGGCATGTGAAGCATCTGGGGTAAACCATGGAAAGTTCGGTGGGGCCTGGATGTGGAAAGGGAACTGTGGTTTTGGTGCATTATTACATGACAGCTACAGACTGAGTGTGAACGAATGGGGCCTTTGTTGTCTTCTTAGCGCTACCTCGCGCACATGAGGGGGGAGGGGGTTGTTATTTCATGTGTGGCAGGGTGACGATGGGAATGAATGAAGGCAGACAGTATGAATCATGTACATGTGTATATATGTATAAGTCTGTGTGTGTTTATATATATGTATACGTTGAGATGTATAGGTATGTATATTTGCGTGTGTGGACGTGTATGTATATACATGTGTATGTGGGTGGGTTGGGCCATTCTTTCGTCTGCTTCCTTGCGCTACCTCGCTGATGCGGGAGACAGCAACAAAGCAAAATAATAATAATAATAATAATAATAATAATAATAATAATAATAATAATAATAATAATACAGAATAGAAAAAGGTGAGAACAATGGAAGTAAGGGGAGTGGGGGAGGAATGGGATGTATTTAAGGAATCAGTGATGGATTGCGCAAAAGATGCTTGTGGCATGAGAAGAGTGGGAGGTGGGTTGATTAGAAAGGGTAGTGAGTGGTGGGATGAAGAAGTAAGATTATAAGTGAAAGTGAAGAGAGAGGCATTTGGACAATTTTTGCAGGGAAAAAATGAAATTGAGTGGGAGATGTATAAAAGAAAGAGACAGGAGGTCAAGAGAAAGGTGCAAGAGGTGAAAAAGAGGGCAAATGAGAGTTGGGGTGAGAGAGTATCATTAAATTTTAGGGAGAATAAAAAGATGTTCTGGAAGGAGGTAAATAAAGTGCGTAAGACAAGGGAGCAAATGGGAACTTCAGTGAAGGGCGCAAATGGGGAGGTGATAACAAGTAGTGGTGATATGAGAGGGAGATGGAGTGAGTATTTTGAAGGTTTGTTGAATGTGTTTGATGATAGAGTGGCAGATATAGGGTGTTTTGGTCGAGGTGGTGTGCAAAGTGAGAGGGTTAGGGAAAATGATTTGGTAAACAGAGAAGAGGTAGTAAAAGCTTTGTGGAAGATGAAAGCCGGCAAGGCAGCAGGTTTGGATGGTATTGCAGTGGAATTTATTAAAAAAGGGGGTGACTGTATTATTGACTGGTTGGTAAGGTTATTTAATGTATGTATGACTCATGGTGAGGTGCCTGAGGATTGGCGGAATGCGTGCATAGTGCCATTATACAAAGGCAAAGGGGATAAGAGTGAGTGCTCAAATTACAGAGGTATAAGCTTGTTGAGTATTCCTGGTAAATTATATGGGAGGGTATTGATTGAGAGGGTGAAGGCATGTACAGAGCATCAGATTGGGGAAGAGCAGTGTGGTTTCAGAAGTGGTAGAGGATGTGTGGATCAGGTGTTTGCTTTGAAGAATGTATGTGAGAAATACTTAGAAAAGCAAATGGATTTGTATGTAGCATTTATGGATCTGGAGAAGGCATATGATAGAGTTGATAGAGATGCTCTGTGGAAGGTATTAAGAACATATGGTGTGGGAGGCAAGTTGTTAGAAGCAGTGAAAAGTTTTTATCGAGGATGTAAGGCATGTGTACGTGCAGGAAGAGAGGAAAGTGATTGGTTCTCAGTGAATGTAGGTTTGCGGCAGGGGTGTGTGATGTCTCCATGGTTGTTTAATTTGTTTATGGATGGGGTTGTTAGGGAGGTAAATGCAAGAGTTTTGGAAAGAGGAGCAAGTATGAAGTCTGTTGTGGATGAGAGAGCTTGGGAAGTGAGTCAGTTGTTGTTCGCTGATGATACAGCACTGGTGGCTGATTCATGTGAGAAGCTGCAGAAGCTGGTGACTGAGTTTGGTAAAGGGTGTGAAAGAAGAAAGTTAAGAGTAAATGTGAATAAGAGCAAGGTAATTAGGTACAGTAGGGTTGAGGGTCAAGTAAATTGGGAGGTAAGTTTGAATGGAGAAAAACTGGAGGAAGTAAAGTGTTTTAGATATCTGGGAGTGGATCTGTCAGCGGATGGAACCATGGAAGCGGAAGTGGATCATAGGGTGGGGGAGGGGGCGAAAATCCTGGGAGCCTTGAAGAATGTGTGGAAGTCGAGAACATTATCTCCGAAAGCAAAAATGGGTATGTTTGAAGGAATAGTGGTTCCAACAATGCTGTATGGTTGCGAGGCGTGGGCTATGGATAGAGTTGTGCGCAGGAGGATGGATGTGCTGGAAATGAGATGTTTGAGGACAGTGTGTGGTGTGAGGTGGTTTGATCGAGTAAGTAACGTAAGGGTAAGAGAGATGTGTGGAAATAAAAAGAGCGTGGTTGAGAGAGCAGAAGAGGGTGTTTTGAAATGGTTTGGGCACATGGAGAGAATGAGTGAGGAAAGACTGACCAAGAGGATATATGTGTCAGAGGTGGAGGGAACGAGGAGAAGTGGGAGACCAAATTGGAGGTGGAAAGATGGAGTGAAAAAGATTTTGTGTGATCGGGGCCTGAACATGCAGGAGGGTGAAAGGAGGGCAAGAAATAGAGTGAATTGGATCGATGTGGTATACCGGGGTTGACGTGCTGTCAGTGGATTGAATCAGGGCATGTGAAGCGTCTGGGGTAAACCATGGAAAGCTGTGTAGGTATGTATATTTGCGTGTGTGGACGTATGTATATACATGTGTATGGGGGTGGGTTGGGCCATTTCTTTCGTCTGTTTCCTTGCGCTACCTCGCAAACGCGGGAGACAGCGACAATGCAAAAAAAAAAAAAAAAAAAAAATAATAATAACCAGCCTTATTTATGAATAATATACACTCATTGTAAAATTCAACTGCTCTGTCACTTAAAAGCAAATATAATGTATTTCCCACCATGTTTGACAAAATGCCACATTACACACGCCTCTAATTTAGCAGGGAACATCTTAAGAAAAATACTGAGTTTTCAAATATTCAGCAGATTCCTCTTAAGTGGTATCGAAGCCTTGCCTGCCTTACATCTAAACTTACTTTATAGTAACAGTCCCCTACATAGGATTACTTCTTACCTGAAGAACAATTATCATTAAGATGGACATTTTCAACCCTTGTTGCAAAGGTCTCACAAAGTTATAGCAGTACAAACAAACAAATCATCAATGATGTTTTGGTCTATTTCTGAATAACTTTAGGGATACAGTTTTAAACGAGATCCTGCTGAGAATGAACTGATAAGTGTTTGAACTACTTGCAAACAAAAATACCTGAGATATGCTCCTTGACCACGGGACCATCCACAAAGAACTAAAAGAACAGATGATTTCTTAACGTCTTCATCTGTGCTACTGCATGTAAACACTCCCTTAATGAGCTCTTCATCGACTTCCTGGAAGAAAAAAGGACAATCTTGAAATGAAAATCATTTCTTCCTCCAAAGAGAACTGATCACTTATATAGCTACAGCATAATGGAAAATCATTACTTGCCATGAAGTAAAGAAGTGTAACTGTAAATTAACGAAATTATATTCTAATTCAGAAAAACTCATCTATGCCTCCAAAAATGCAGAAATCAAGGGTAGCTGTGTTCAAAATTCCCATTTATATTTCATTTTGTGCAAGAGAATAGACAGGGACTGCATATAAGAACTGACACCTGACAAAATTCTTCAAAGATCAGGTGACTTAAAAACTGTAACTCATGATATGGACAAAACTGAGGTCTTTAAACTTTGTTCAAAGTTTTTCTAATTTTCCAAAAGAGGGAATAGAGAAGGGGGCCAGGTGAGGATATTCCCTCAAAGGCCCAGTCCCCTGTTCTTAACGCTACCTCGCTAACACAGGAAATGGCGAATAGTAAAAGAAATACTGTAAAATAAAAAATAATTTTTATTATTATTACCATAAACTTTGTCGCTGTCTCCTGCATTAGCGAGGTAACGCAGACGAAAGAATGGCCCAACCCACCCACATACACATGTATAAACATACACATCCAGACACGCACATATACATACCTATACATCTCAAAGTATACATATATATACACACACAGACATATACATATATACACATGTACATTAATTCATGCTGTCTGCCCTTATTCAGTCCTGTCGCCACCCCACTTGGACGATTTTTGCAGGGAAATAATGCAAATGAGTGGGAGATGTATAAAAGAAAGAAGCAAGAGGTCAAGAGAAAGGTGCAAGAGGTGAAAAAGAGGGCAAATGAGAGTTGGGGTGAGAGAGTATCATTAAATTTCAGGGAGAATAAAAAGATGTTTTGGAAGGAGGTAAATAAAGTGCATAAGACAAGGGAGCAAATGGGAACTTCAGTGAAAGAGGCTAATGGGGAAGTGATAACAAGTAGTGGTGATGTGAGGAGATGGAGAGAGTTTTTTGAAGGTTTGTTCAATGTGTTTGATGATAGAGTGACAGATATAGGGTGTTTTGGTCAAGGTGGTGTGCAAAAATAGAGGGTGAGGGAGAATGATTTGGTAAACAGAGAAGAGGTAGTAAAAGCTTTGCGGAAGGTGAAAGCCGGCAAGGCAGCGGGTTAGGATGGTATTGCTGTAGAATTTATTAAAAAGGGGGTGACTGTATTGTTGACTGGTTGGTAAGGTTATTTAATGTATGTATGACTCATGGTGAGGAGCCCGAGGATTGGCAGAATGCTTGCATAGTGCCATTGTACAAAGGCAAAGGGGATAAAAGTGAGTGCTCAAATTACAGAGGTATAAGTTTGTTGAGTATTCCTGGTAAATTATATGGGAGGGTATTGATTAAGAGGGCGAAGGCATGTACAGAGCATCAGATTGGGGAAGAGCAGTGTGGTTTCAGAAGTGGTAGAGGATGTGTGGATTAGGTGTTTGCTTTGAAGAATGTATGTGAAAAATACTTAGAAAAGCAAATGGATTTGTATGTAGCATTTATGGATCTGGAGAAGGCATATGATAGAGTTGGTAGAGATGCTCTGTGGAAGGTATTAAGAATATATGGTGTGGGAGGCAAGTTGTTAGAAGCAGTGAAAAGTTTTTATCGAGGATGTAAGGCATGTGTACGTGTAGGGAGGAAAGTGATTGGTTCTCAGTAAATGTTGGTTTGCGGCAGGGGTGTGTGATGTCTCCATGGTTGTTTAATTTGTTTATGGATGGGGTTGTTAGGGAGGTGAATGCAAGAGTTTTGGAAAGAGAGGCAAGCATGCAGTCTGTTGTTGATGAGAGAGCTTGGGAAGTGAGTCAGTTGTTGTTTGCTGATGATACAGCGCTGGTGGCTAATTCGTGTGTGAAACTGCAGAAGCTGGTGACTGAGTTTGGTAAAGTGTGTGAAAGAAGAAAGCTGAGAGTAAATGTGAATAAGAGCAAGGTTATTAGGTACAGTAGGGTTGAGGGACAAGTCAATTGGGAGGTAAGTTTGAATGGAGAAAAACTGGAGGAAGTAAAGTGTTTTAGATATCTGGTAGCGGATTTGGCAGAGGATGGAACCATGGAAGCGGAAGTGAATCATAGGGTGGGGAGAAGGCGAGAGTCCTGGGAGCGTTGAAGAATGTGTGGAAGTCGAGAACATTATCTCGGAAAGCAAAAATGGGTATGTTTGAAGGAATAGTGGTTCCAACAATGTTATATGGTTTCAAGACGTGGGCTATAGATAGAGTTGTGCGGAGGAGGGTGGATGTGCTGGAAAAGAGATGTGTAAGAACAATATGTGGTGTGAGGTGGGTTGATCGAGTAAGTAATAATAGGGTAAGAGAGATGTGTGGTAATAAAAAGAGTGTGGTTGAGAGAGCAGAAGAGGATGTTTTGAAATGGTTTGGTCACATGGAAAGAATGAGTGAGGAAAGATTAACAAAGAGGATATATGTTTCAGAGGTGGAGGGAACGAGGAGAAGTGGGAGACCAAATTGGAGGTGGAAAGATGGAGTGAAAAAGATTTTGAGTGATCGAGGCCTGAACATGCAGGAGGGTGAAAGGCATGCAAGGTATACCAGGGTCGATGTGCTGTCAATAGATTGAACCAGGGCATGTGAGGCATCTGGGGTAAACCATGGAAAGTTCTGTGCGGCCTGGATGTGGAAAGGGAGCTGTGGTTCCGGTGCATTATACATGACAGCTACAGACTGAGTGTGAACGAATGTGGCCTTTGTTGTCTTTTCCTAGCGCTACCTCGCACACATGCAGGAGGAGAAAGATGTTATTTCATGTGTGGTGGGGTAGCGATGGGAATGAATAAAGGCAGACAGTATGAATTTGTCACTGTCTCCCGCGTTTGCGAGGTAGCGCTAGGAAACAGACGAAAGAAATGGCACAAACCACCCCCATATATGTACACATATATATACACACACAGACACATACATATATACCCAACACTGTCTGCCCCTATTCATTCCCATCGCCACCTCGCCACACATGGAATACCATCCCCCTCCCCCCTCATGTGTGCAAGGTAACACTAGGAAAAGACAACAAAGGCCCCATTCGTTCACACTCAGTCTCCAGCTGTCACGCAATAATGCCCGAAACCACAGCTCCCTTTCCACATCCAGGCCCCACACAACTTTCCATGGTATACCCTAGACGCTTCACATGCCCTGATTCAATCCACTGACAGCACGTCAACCCCGGTATACCACATCGATCCAATTCACTCTATTCCTTGCCCTCCTTTCACCCTCCTGCATGTTCAGGCCCCGATCACTCAAAATCTTTTTCACTCCATCTTTCCACCACCAATTTGGTCTCCAACTTCTCCTCGTTCCCTCCACCTCCAACACATATATCCTCTTGGTCAATCTTTCCTCACTCATTCTTTCCATGTGCCCAAACCATTTCAAAACACCCTCTTCTGCTCTCTCAACCATGCTCTTTTTATTTCCACACATCTCTCTTACCCTTACATTACTTACTCGATCAAACCACTTCACACCACACATTGTCCTTAAACATCTCACTTCCAGCACATCCACCCTCCTGCGCACAACTCTATCCATAGCCCATGCCTCGCAACCATACAACATTGTTGGAACCACTATTCCTTCAAACATACCCATTTTTGCTTTCCGAGATAATGTTCTCGACTTCCACACATTCTTCAAGGCTCCCAGGATTTTCGCCCCCTCCCCCACCCTATGATTCACTTCCGCTTCCATGGTTCCATCTGCTGCCAGACCCACTACCACATATCTAAAACACTTTACTTCCTCCAGTTTTTCTCCATTCAAACTTACCTCCCAATTGACTTGACCCTCAACCCTACTGTACCTAACAACCTTGCTCTTATTCACATTTACTCTTAACTTTCTTCTTTCACACACTTTACCAAACTCAGTCACCAGCTTCTGCAGTTTCTCACACGAATTCGCCACCAGCGATGTATCATCAGCGAACAACAACTGACTCACTTCCCAAGCTCTCTAATCCCCAAGAGACTGCATACTTGCCCCTCTTTCCAAAACTCTTGCATTCACCTCCCTAACAACCCCATCTATAAACAAATTAAACAACCATGGAGACATCACACACCCCTGCCGCAAACCTACATTCACTGGGAACCAATCACTTTCCTCTCTTCCTACACGTACACATGCCTTACATCCTCGATAAAAACTTTTCACTGCTTCTAACAACTTGCCTCCCACACCATATATTCTTAGTACCTTCCACAGAGCATCTCTATCAACTCTATCATATGCCTTCTCCAAATCCATAAATGATACATACAAATCCATTTGTTTTTCTAAGTATTTCTCACATACATTCTTCAAAGCAAACACCTGATCCACACATCCTCTACCACTTCTGAAACCACACTGCTCTTCCCCAATCTGATGCTCTGTACATGCCTTCACCCTCTCAATCAATACCCCCCCATATAATTTACCAGGAATACTCAACAAACTTATACCTCTGTAATTTGAGCACTCACTCTTATCCCCTTTGCCTTTGTACAATGGCACTATGCAAGCATTCCGCCAATCCTCAGGCACCTCACCATGAATCATACATGCATTAAATAACCTTACCAACCAGTCAACAATACAGTCACCCCCTTTTTTAATAAATTCCACTGCAATACCATCCAAACCTGCTGCCTTGCCGGCTTTCATCTTCCGCAAAGCTTTTACTATCTCTTCTCTGTTTACCAAATCATTTTCCCTAACCCTCTCACTCTGCACACCACCTCGACCAAAACACCCTATATCTGCCATTCTATCATCAAACACTTTCAACAAACCTTCAAAATACTCACTCCATCTCCTTCTCACATCACCACTACTTGTTATCACCTCCCCATTAGCTCCCTTCACTGAAGTTCCCATTTGCTCCCTTGTCTTATGCACTTTATTTACCTCCTTCCAGAACATCTTTTTATTCTCCCTAAATTTAATAATACTCTCTCACCCCAACTCTCATTTGCCCTCTTTTTCACCTCTTGCACCTTTCTCTTGACCTCCTGCCTCTTTCTTTTATACATCTCCCACTCATTTGCATTTTTTCCCTGCAAACCCGTACAAATGCCTCTCTCTTCTCTTTCACTAATAATCTTACTTCTTCATCCCACCACTCACTACCCTTTCTAATCAACCCACCTCCCACGCTTCTCATGCCACAAGCATCTTTTGTGCAAGCCATCACTGCTTCCCTAAATACATCCCATTCATCCCCCACTCCCCTTACCTCCTAATAAGATACAATTTAATATTCACTCCACATAATACCACAGATTAATAATTTCCTAAAGTTTTACCTTAAAAATCTTACAGTATGTATTGCTGCACCCTGTAGGAATGGGTATTCATGTGTGGTTATTCATTTCTCTCTATCTATCTATATCTCTGAAGCCCTTTCTAGTTAGAACTCCCTCAAAGGGGTGGCCATGGCAAGTCTCCATAACTAGTGAACTCCAGTGCTGCTTCTTAGCCTTTAGTGCTCCAACCTTTATATGCCACTGGCAGTGGGCAACTCAAGTACACTGTTTGCTGAAGCTCATTTCTCATGGATGTTATACTCATGCAGACTTCATTGGCTTCATGTAATGCTGAACATGTGGTCGGGATTCAATTAGAGCATAATACAATATAAGACAGCAGGAGCAATGAGGCCAATGGCATGCTTTTTCTTGGAATGTCGTGTAAGTGTGGTGATAGTAAGATTCTGTTTTCATTATCACTGTATGGTCAGCCAAATACCGGCTCGGAGTCATCATGAGTGCTTTATACGGATATCAAGCTAGGTATTAGTTGATAAGATTAAAAAGGAATTGCATCTAATACTTTGCCTTGGAGATAAGCTTTAAAATAATTTACTCAATATACCCAAAGCCATCATAGTCAATGCTAACAACATAAATAATAGATAGGAAAATGAAAATGTCCATTATCTGACCAGCCGACATTTTGCTATTAAGACACATTCTAACAGTTTATCAGATGTGCTTTATATGTTACTAATTCATAATCTCTTATTAAACCCTACTTATTAAAATCATAAGATGAGCTCACATACATTATGTTTCTTACCATGCAGCAGCAAACCTTTCCATGCTGTAGGCATTGCCGAAACCTAACAAGGACCACAGGTTATATTTCAACATGAAACAGTGGACAGGACACAATAACATGCTCTTACTTTATCCTAAGCAAAGCACCACCAAAATATAGTATCTACATTCCCATAATAAAGAATGCTTACTCACCAGAGCGCATTGTTGCACCTGTGGTGCTAAACCCACCCCTTCTCTTGACATCACATCTTTCCATGCACACTGCCACCCTATAGCAAACACCATACTTTTGTTACAGGCTGTAACCTGTGAAATATTAACATCCCAAAGTCTCTCTTTCACGCACCTATCAATTAACACGTGATTCAATAATGCTCTCTGGTCATCTCTCCTACTTACATATATATACTTATGTATGTCTCTCTTTTTAAACCAGGTATTCCCAATCACCAGTCCTTTTTCAGCACACAAATCTACAAGCTCTTCACCATTTCCATTTACAACACTAAACACCCCATGTACACTAATTATACCCTCAACTGCCAGATTACTCACCTTTGCATTCAAATAACCCATCACTATAACCTGGTCTCATGCATCAAAGCTGCTAACACAGCTGCTCTCAAAACACATGCCTCTCATGATCTTTCTTCTCATAACCAGGTGCATAGGCACCAATAATCACCCATCTCCCACCATCCACTTTCAGTTTTACCCATATCAATCTAGAGTTTACTTTCTTACACTCTATAACATACTCCCACAACTCCTGTTTTAGGAGTAGTGCTACTCCTTCCTTTACTCTTGTCCTCTCACCAACCCCTGACTTTACTCCCAAGACATTCCCAAACCTATCTTCCCCTTTACCCATGAGCTTCGTTTCACTCAGAGCCAAAACATCCAGGTTCCTTTCCTCAAATATACTACCTATCTCATCTTTTTCTCATCTTGGTTACATCCACACACATTTACACACCCCAATCTGAGCCTCTGAGGAGGATGAGCACTCCCCTTATGACTCCTTCTTCTGTTTCCCCTTTCAGAAAGTTAAAATACAAGGAGGGGAGGGTTTCTAGCCCCCCGCTCCCATCCCCTTTAGTCGCCTTCTACGACACGCGGGGAATGCGTGGGAAGTATTCTTTCTCCCCTATCCCCAGGGATCTCGTGCTTCATAACTCTAGATTTTCCTGTGGTAAGCTCTATCTACTAGACTTGCCTTTTGGCAAAATGGTAGGAGCAATAGAAGTAATAGGTAGAAACATTCAGGTAGGAGCATTAGAAAAATACATTAGGTAGTAGAAAGTAAAAATATTAGGTAGAAGCCTCTGCAAACACTGCTAGATTTGCCCTCTACTAATGGCCTTTTAAGGGGGAAGCACCAAAGGCTATGAAGCTGCACTGCAGTTCGCTGATTACAGAGATCCTGCTGCCATGACCACCCCGAGGGAGTCCCAGAAGGGAACAGGCATCAGAGATATAGACGGATAGATAGAATATATTCATATTCAAAGTCAGAACAATCAAATGTGTTCCAGGCTTTGAGCTCATCAACTAATTTAAAAACACTCAAGAATTCTCCTCTTGTAATCAATCACTGACTTCACTGGCAAATAACAACCCAAACCCTTAATCTCCCTTACCAGTGTCTCCATTAGTACACTATTATCAATGTATGGTAAAGCTGAGTTGAGAAAGGCAAGAGTACGAGCAGAGTTTGCCATGTTGCGCAGTTCTTCAAGAGTGGAAACACATGGAGGATGTGTTAACTCTTCTGAGCTGGGATTGTGACGCCATCCACAAGCTTCTTTGTGGCCATCAATGAGGCGTTTTTTAAGGAGCTGTAAAAATCTGGTATCTGTAAAAGAAAATGATACAACAGTAATCACATGCATTCATGATATGAATTACATGTATAAGTGACAACTTGTCAGTTAATTTCTTATACCCTATTATACCCAAGTACATATCCTGCCTTGGTGAGGCAACAATAAGAACAAATGAATTATGGCCTTGATTGTAATCATTCATTCTCAAGCTACGTACAAAATATTTTTTGTGAATTAAAAAAAAACAGTTTTTGAACGATTTCTAATTACTATCCCTCTGTAACTTTTAAACTTCCTCTGAATATATCATTTCATGGCAAGAAAAAAATAATAATGCAAGGTATGATAAAATTTCAGTCTCATTCAACATTAGGGTAAAAATGTAATGGCATGTGCACCTACATGTGCACTTCCCAAGCTCTCTCATCCACAACAGACTGCATACTTGCCCCTCTTTCCAAAACTCTTGCATTCACCTTCCTAACAACCCTATCCATAAACAAATTAAACAACCATGGAGACATCACGCACCCCTGCTGCAAACCAACATTCAGTGAGAACCAATCACTTTCCTTTCTTCCTACTCAAACATGACTTACATCCTCAATAAAAACTTTTCACTGCTTCTAACAACTTGCCTCCCACACCATACATTCTTAATACCTTCCACAGAGCATCTCTATCAACTCTATCATATGCCTTCTCCACATCCATAAATGCTACATACAAATCCATTTGCTTTTCTAAGTATTTCTCACAAATATTCTTCAAAGCAAACACCTGATCCACACATCCTCTACCACTTCTGAAACCATACTGCTCTTCCCCAATATGATGCTCTGTACATGCCTTCACCCTCTCAATCAATACCCTCCCATATAATTTCCCAGAGATACTCAACAAACTTTTACCGCTGTAATCTGAGCACTCACTTTTATCCCCCTTCCCTTTGTACAATGGCACTATGCAAGCATTCCGCCAAACATCAGGCACCTCACCATGAGTCATACATACATTAAATAACCTTACCAACTAGTCAACAACAGAGTCACCCCCTTTTTTAATAAATTCCACAGCAATACCATCCAAACCCACTGCCTTGCCGGCTTTCATCTTCCGCAAAGCTTTTACTACCTCTTCTCTGTTTACCAAATCATTCTCCCTAACCCTCTCACTTTGCACACCACCTCGACCAAAACACCCTATATCTGCACTCTATCATCAAACACATTCAACAAACCTTCAGAATACTCACTCCACCTCCTTCTCACATCACCACTACTTGTTATCACCTCCCCATTTCCCCCCTTTAATGATGTTCCCATTTGTTCCCTTGTCTTACGCACTTTATTTACCTCCTTCCAAAGCATCTTTTTATTCTCCCTAAAATTTAATGATACTCCCTCACCCCAACTCTCATTTGCCCTCTTTTTCACCCTTTGCACCTTTCTCTTGACCTCCTGCCTCTTTCTTTTATACATCTCCCACTCATTTGCATTATTTCCTAGCAAAAATCGTCCAAATGCCTCTCTCTTCTCTTTCACTAATAATCTTACTTCTTCATCCCACCACTCACTACCCTTTCTAATCTGCCCACCTCCCACGCTTCTCATGCCACAAGCATCTTTTGTGCAAGCCATCACTGCTTCCCTAAATACATCCCATTCCTCCCCCACTCCCCTTACGTCTTTTGTTCTCACCTTTTTCCATTCTGTACTCACTCTCTCCTGGTACTTCCTCACACAAGTCTCCTTCCCAAGATCACTTACTCTCACCACTCTCTTCACCCCAACATTCTCTCTTCTTTTCTGAAAACCTCTACATATCTTCACCTTTGCCTCCACAAGATAATGATCAGACATCCCTCTAGTTGCACCTCTCAGCATTTTAACGTCCAAAAGTCTCTCTCGCGCACCTATCAATTAACATTGTAATCCAATAACGCTCTCTGGCTATCTCTCCAACTTACATACGTATAATTATGTAAAAAAAAAAAAACATAAAACTTGGATTTACCTCAACCCAAGACTTACAAAAAAATAAGAAAATTTGTTTCAAAACTGTGTGCAATATATATCACTAAAACTTCTCCAAGCACCTATAGCTATTAAGAAGAAAACTTTTATCATGAGACACAAAAGCAATTTAATGCTACGAAACAAAAATGCCCAAATCATAAGAAGTCTAGGACTTACTAACTCCCAGTAAGATGCAAATGAGTTCAGTAAAGAGACCAGAGAAGCTTCCCTTACAGAATAAAGATTTAAACCAAAATCCAATGAAAGAAGTTCCTGTGGGGCACTCTTGGAGTATAACTAGCTTAGTTTTCAACATGGAAAACACTGAAGAACACCAAACAGAAAGAATTTGATACTTAAGAATTTGAATCTTCAAGGAAAGACTGGAAGAGGTTCCTATGTGATATCATCCAGAGTAGACAGATAAATATTATGAAGAGGACCATCTTTTAAGTGCTCTCCAAATCTCAGGCTGTAAAAATGTTTGAGAACATCCATGAGTAAATACCAAAATTCAGCTTCTACATGTGCTCCTGAACCATGTCTCAGGTGGTCTACAAAAGTTGAAGTATCAGCTAAAGATAACTGTAGAGCTGAAAAAGTTTCTGGCACAAAGGATCTCTCTCACTTTCGGCAACAAGAGTCGCCAAATCCTATAACCAAATGATTTGGAAAACTCTTCCCAGAAGATTTACCTTGGAAAATGAAGATAAATTTGGTTTTCATGGTTCTAGCCCAAGATCAGGGTGTCTGCTGCAACTGCCTTTGGTCAAACAATAAGGGGAGATTTTGGCAACAGGACATCTGCCTTAGATCCACAACATGAGCTAATGCTTTATTAAAAAGAACAAGCTGAATACATCTCCATCTATTACCTTTATGTTACCTTAGATAATAATCTTGATAAGGCATCACCTCATACATACAAATTCTTTGAATATAGAATGCCGAAGAAACAGGCTTTTTAATGCTGCATGGGTTTTCTCTCTTTCTCTCTCTAATAAAGGAAGGGATCTGCCAGCACTTAGTCCATATGGAAATGGACCATCACAGTGCTAATCATGAGAAATAGAATCCCACACGCTGGATTCAAAACATTTCAGGAAGTGAAGAATCATGGAACCTACAGCTCCTTCATGTTGATATGCAAAGACTTTTGTTCCTCCTTCTAAAAGCTTGGACTTACATGAAGTTCTGAGGAAAGGAAGCCCTATCCATGACTCAAAGCATCCATCCAAACCATCCAAAAGAGGTGGGAGGAGTTGTTCAAGGAATAGACCTTAGGAAATTCCTCAGATCTGTCCAAATGCCTAATGTAATGAAAAATTATGGGCGAAAAGGTTGCTAAGAATCTCTGTTAAAAAACAGATAACCTTGTTTAAACAAAATATCACCTTTATGAGCTGCTGTCTTGTCATGGCACTGAGCTTAGCTGCTTAAATCAACTCTCCAAAATGTGCTCTACTTAATATAGAGACACCTAGGACGAAAACCAAATTGTTTGGGAAACATTTGTGTAGTCCAAAAATTTGCCCCAGCTCCCACACGTAATAGAGCCACCCATTTATGCCCAGTTTATTCCAAACTAAGTAAAATTCTAAGTGGGAATTAGGGGAGGCTGATGATGAAAAAAGCTCTCTGAAAAGCATTCTGGATTGGCACATCCCTTGACTGACTTAATGATTATCAAAAATATCATTGAGGAAGTCTGGAATTAAAGCCTCAGAGAAGATAGTGTTTTCAGGATCAGAGGGACTGTCAGTCATGTAAATACTGGTGAGGCCATACACATCCCAAGGGGTAGCTATAAGCCATTCCCTAAACTTCTGCCCACAGAAGTGGTTAAGAAAATCCATACAAGTAAATCCCAAAATCCAGTACTACAAGGATGGTTTCCTGACAAAAAGGATGAGGTGGTCTAAAATAACCTAAGGTATCAAGCAATGAGTGAAAAGTTTTAGACACCTGGGAGTGGATTTAGCAGCAGATGGAACCATGGAAGCGGAAGTGTGTCATAGGGTGGGGGAGGGGGCGAATTTCTGGGAGCATTGAAGAATGTGTGGAAGGCGAGAACATTATCTCAGAGAACAAAAATGGGAATGTTTTGAATGAACAGTGGTTCCAACAATGTAACATGGTCGTGAGACACGGGCTATAGATAGGGTTGTGTGGAGGAGGGTGGATGTGTTGGAATATTTGAGGGCAATATGTAGTGTGAGGTGGTTTGATCGAGAAAGTAATGAAAGGGTAAGAGATGTGTGGTTATAAAAAGTGTGGCTGAGAGAGGAGAGGGTGTATTGAAATGGTTTGGTCACATGGAGAGAATGAGTGAGGAAAGATTGACAAA
This sequence comes from Panulirus ornatus, assembly GCF_036320965.1. Lineage (NCBI taxonomy): Eukaryota > Metazoa > Arthropoda > Malacostraca > Decapoda > Palinuridae > Panulirus > Panulirus ornatus. Next base: position 22,695,735 of record NC_092265.1, read on the forward strand.
GAGGGTATATGTGTCAGAGGTGGAGGGAACGAGGAGAAGTGGGAGACCAAATTGGAGGTGGAAGGATGGAGTGAAAAAGATTTTGAGCAATCAGGACCTAAACATACAGGAGGGTGAAAGGCGTGCAAGGAATAGAGCGAACTGGAACGATATGGTATACCGGGTTGACATGCTGTCAGTGGATTGAACCAGGGCATGTGAAGCGTCTGGGGTAAACCATGGAAAGTTTTGTGGGGCCTGGATGTGGAAAGGGAGCTGTGGTTTCGGTGCATTATGCATGACAGCTAGAGATTGAGTGTGAACGAATGTAGCCTTTGTTGTCTTTCCTAGCACTACCTCGCGCACACGCGGGGGGAGGGGGGTGCCATTTCATGTGTGGCGGGGTGGCGATGGGAATGGATGAAGGCAGCAAGTGTGGATGTGTACACGTGCATACGTACATGTCCGTGTATGTTATGTATATATACAGTGAAATGTATAGGTATGTATATCTGCGTGTGTGAGCATTTATGTATATACATGTGTATGTGGGTGGGTTGGGCCATCCTTTCATCTGTCTCCCTGCGCTACCTCGCTAAAGCAGGAGACAGCAACTAAGTATATATAATATGAATAAATAAATCAAGCAACAAGTATGGCACTGTTGAAAGAGGCTCAAGCATTAAGACTGTCTGTCCACTCTGGATTTACCAGCATCACTAAACCCAAAAACTCTGGTGTGAAAATTTTTCCCAAAAGAATTATCAAGGAAAAAATATAAATCTGGTTCTGACAATTATCATCTAATGAAAGACAATTGCAAATGTCCCTAATCTAAAACTGAAGATGGATTTGTCACTAATAACACTGTTTTGATGACAAAGAAATCTATTTGGGTTGCCACTCCTACAAAAAGAATCCAATTAAAAGCATCTTTCCCTATAGATATTTCTGTTTATGCAGCAGTGTTAGTAATCAAATGGTTATCAGTCCTCACACTACAAACACTGCATACACCTCAGGGAGAAGAAGCTTAGAAAGAACGGCCTTTGATCTTTACTAAGGGGAGAATCTTTCCTAATAAGAGGCAGGCAGGGATTTCCAAGAGCCTTTCTTCATTAGAGGAGGAGAGCCACAAGTACTTTCCACTGGAAATAAAAATACACATCCTTGGCTCAGGACATTCCAGATGAAAAACCATAAAACTTACAGCACCTGGATTTGGCATCATGCTGGCCAATTTACTGTTGTCACTTATAATACCTTCATTCCTGTGTTTATCACTTGTTCCTAACTCACACTTTCACTTACCCATTAAGATCATTAAGAATTATGTTATTTGCCTTTCTTACTAACTGCTTGCACAGGACAAGGAACCTTTGAAAAAGAATAATGAATGTGTCAGCAAACTTAGCGCAATAAGAACTTTACAAAGCAAGAAAATTATACAAAATTACAATGTTCCAAATCATGCAAAAGTACTAACAGGCATCCCTATCGCTGGGATCTGGAAGAATGGCACAGACCACCTCCTGGCATGTAACACACTGGATGACATCCTTCTCTAACATCTGCCATCCCCATCTGGCACACTGTAGAGGACTGACTTCTAACACATTCCAGAGTCCAGGCCGAAACGAGTTCACACGTGAGTAAAATGCTTCAAGATTCTCAGGTTGAGTCTTGACTGCACTTGTAGAGGTACTATCACAATTTTCTTTATCATCACACCTGTAATAAATATACACTTCCAAGATAAAGTACACTAAACAATATATAATGATAGTATCACAAATAATAGGTTTAAGTAAATAAAACATTAAGTAAAACAAATCAAAAGATACTTTTAAAAACTGAAACAAATCAAAGATACTTTTAAAGACTAAATTACAAACATTCTGGAGGCAGGGGAGCATGAGAAGTAAATCAACTGCTTCTGTGGATAATACAGCTCTGGTGGCAAGCTCCAGATTTGCCAGGTGGAAGCAAAGTTTGGGAGTGTTCTAAAGAAGAAAGTGTACACTTAATGTGAAGATGCGAAAATGTAAAAAATGCTACAACAAAGCAATATAATGGGACTGTGTGAGTGAATCTGAATGGGGAGGACCTGGTAGAAGTGGAACATTTTAGATACATAGAAGTGGACTACTATCAACAAGCACCTAAAACGGGATTTTGCCTCAATAGCAGAGCTAGCAAACAGCGCTTAAGTGCTGTTCAACCACATTAACAGTATATAGCAGTAGCATGCTTAATGCTATCAATTCACTTTTTTTTTGAGAATTTTTGTAGTTGCTTTGACAAACAGCTACAACACCCTGCTTAACTGTCTCTCCATCTGCCCTCATGGTTTCCTATCCATATAGATCTGTATCACCCTTAATTCCACCAATCAACCACGTTTCTGTTAGGTTCAGTAGTAGCACTTCACCACCTTCCATATACTAAACTCATTAATATGGTTTTAATATGGGAGCAGCTAAATGAGTGTGTTAGCGGTTTTGATGCACGAGACCGGGTTATAGTGATGGGTGATTTGAATGCAAAGGTGAGTAATGTGGCAGTTGAGGGAATAATTGGTATGCATGGGGTGTTCAGTGTTGTAAATGGAAATGGTGAAGAGCTTGTAGATTTATGTGCTGAAAAAGGACTGATGATTGGGAATACCTGGTTTAAAAAGCGAGATATACATAAGTATACTTATGTAAGTAGGAGAGATGGCCAGAGAGCGTTATTGGATTACGTGTTAATTGACAGGCGTGCAAAAGAGAGACTTTTGGATGTTAATGTGCTGAGAGGTGCAACTGGAGGGATGTCTGATCATTATCTTGTGGAGGCTAAGGTGAAGATTAGTATGGGTTTTCAGAAAAGAGGAGTGAATGTTGGGGTGAAGAAGGTGGTGAGAGTAAGTGAGCTTGGGAAGGAGACCTGTGTGGGGAAGTACCAGGAGAGACTGTGTACAGAATGGAAAAAGGTGAGAACAATGGAAGTAAGGGGAGTGGGGGAGGAATGGGATGTATTTAGGGAATCAGTGATGGATTGCGCAAAAGATGCTTGTGGCATGAGAAGAGTGGGAGGTGGGCTGTTTAGAAAGGGTAGTGAGTGGTGGGATGAAGAAGTAAGAGTATTAGTGAAAGAGAAGAGAGAGGCATTTGGACGATTTTTGCAGGGAAAAAATGCAATTGAGTGGGAGAAGTATAAAAGAAAGAGACAGGAGGTCAAGAGAAAGGTGCAAGAGGTGAAAAAAAGGGCAAATGAGAGTTGGGGTGAGAGACTATCAGTAAATTTTAGGGAGAATAAAAAGATGTTCTGGAAGGAGGTAAATAAAGTGCGTAAGACAAGGGAGCAAATGGGAACTTCAGTGAAGGGCGTAAATGGGGAGGTGATAACAAGTAGCGGTGATGTGAGAAGGAGATGGAATGAGTATTTTGAAGGTTTGTTGAATGTGTCTGATGACAGAGTGGCAGATATAGGGTGTTTTGGTCGAGGTGGTGTGCAAAGTGAGAGGGTTAGGGAAAATGATTTGGTAAACAGAGAAGAGGTAGTAAAAGCTTTGCGGAAGATGAAAGCCGGCAAGGCAGCAGGTTTGGATGGTATTGCAGTGGAATTTATTAAGAAAGGGGGTGACTGTATTGTTGACTGGTTGGTAAGGTTATTTAATGTATGTATGACTCATGGTGAGGTGCCTGAGGATTGGCGGAATGCGTGCATAGTGCCATTGTACAAAGGCAAAGGGGATAAAAGTGAGTGCTCAAATTACAGAGGTATAAGTTTGTTGAGTATTCCTGGTAAATTATATGGGAGGGTATTGATTGAGAGGGTGAAGGCATGTACAGAGCATCAGATTGGGGAAGAGCAGTGCGGTTTCAGAAGTGGTAGAGGATGTGTGGATCAGGTGTTTGCTTTGAAGAATGTATGTGAGAAATACTTAGAAAAGCAAATGGATTTGTATGTAGCATTTATGGATCTGGAGAAGGCATATGATAGAGTTGATAGAGATGCTCTGTGGAAGGTATTAAGAATATATGGTGTGGGAGGCAAGTTGTTAGAAGCAGTGAAAAGTTTTTATCGAGGATGTAAGGCATGTGTACGTGTAGGAAGAGAGGAAAGTGATTGGTTCTCAGTGAATGTAGGTTTGTGGCAGGGGTGTGTGATGTCTCCATGGTTGTTTAATTTGTTTATGGATGGGGTTGTAAGGGAGGTAAATGCAAGAGTCCTGGAAAGAGGGGCAAGTATGAAGTCTGTTGGGGATGAGAGAGCTTGGGAAGTGAGTCAGTTGTTGTTCGCTGATGATACAGCGCTGGTGGCTGATTCATGTGAGAAACTGCAGAAGCTGGTGACTGAGTTTGGTAAAGTGTGTGGAAGAAGAAAGTTGAGAGTAAATGTGAATAAGAGCAAGGTTATTAGGTACAGTAGGGGTGAGGGTCAAGTCAATTGGGAGGTGAGTTTGAATGGAGAAAAACTGGAGGAAGTGAAGTGTTTTAGATATCTGGGAGTGGATCTGTCAGCGGATGGAACCATGGAAGCGGAAGTGGATCATAGGGTGGGGGAGGGGGCGAAAATTTTGGGAGCCTTGAAAAATGTGTGGAAGTCGAGAACATTATCTCGGAAAGCAAAAATGGGTATGTTTGAGGGAATAGTGGTTCCAACAATGTTGTATGGTTGCGAGGCGTGGGCTATGGATAGAGATGTGCGCAGGAGGATGGATGTGCTGGAAATGAGATGTTTGAGGACAATGTGTGGTGTGAGGTGGTTTGATCGAGTAAGTAACGTAAGGGTAAGAGAGATGTGTGGAAATAATAAGAGCGTGGTTGAGAGAGCAGAAGAGGGTGTTTTGAAATGGTTTGGGCACATGGAGAGAATGAGTGAGGAGAGATTGACCAAGAGGATATATGTGTCGGAGGTGGAGGGAACGAGGAGAAGAGGGAGACCAAATTGGAGGTGGAAAGATGGAGTGAAAAAGATTTTGTGTGATCGGGGCCTGAACATGCAGGAGGGTGAAAGGAGGGCAAGAAATAGAGTGAATTGGAGTCATGTGGTATACAGGGGTTGACGTGCTGTCAGTGGATTGAAGCAAGGCATGTGAAGCGTCTGGGGTAAACCATGGAAAGCTGTGTAGGTATGTATATTTGCGTGTGTGGACGTGTGTATGTACATGTGTATGGGGGGGGGGAGACAGCGACAAAGTATAAAAAAAAAAAAAAAAAAAAAAAAAAAAAATTGTAAAATCTCTGTAATCTTTTTCATGGGGGAAGTGTTACAGCCCTGGTTGAGATGCCCATTATCCCTGCTTCTCTTCCTTTACACCTCAAACATAAACATGTGATTACCTCCCAACCCCCATAGAAAAACACTGTTATTGCTCTGGCTCTGTATCCCATTAATCCTTGTAATTGCCCATCTCCTTTTATGCCCTGGAGCAAAACTCTACCAAAGGAAGGTGGGGAGTTCAACTGATGCAGTTAAAGGGCAAAGTAATCCCAAATTTTACCTGTTCTTCATAGCCCTCCCCATTCCTGATGTGTGTAAAATAAAATATCAAAATCATACCCTGCAACTCTAATTCTGTTTTTATCACTGTACATTACACAGTGGCAATATCATAACCATGAGGAAAGGAGGTGCTGCTATAGTGGACAGTGAAAAAGCTCAAAATTGAGGAAAGTTGTACCTGAAGGGGATACTCTAGTTGTTCTACAGTATCTGAGTCTAACCCTGCCTTCTCATGGTGAACTCATTAATACACCCCTTAAGGGTGGAACTAAAGGGGGAGGTATTGATCAAGTCCATCAGGGCAATCCTTTTAAATTCAGACAAACACCTGAGGTGTGCTGCGACATTTTAATATTGGGAAAATTTAGGAACCTCATAGCACTGGAGTTGCCCTCTGCCAGTGACCTGTTAAGGGTGAGGCACAAAAGGGCAAAAAAGCAACAATGGAGTCTACCAGTCATGCCAAGGAGTGAAAGAGACAAGCAATTAAGGATAACAGTGTTGAATGCAAATAAGAAGACTGGTGAGAGTAAAGGGAGGGAGCTTGTGGAAAAGTTTAAAAGCTGTAGCTTGGATGTGCTGGTGATTGGGGAAACCCATATCACTGGGCAGGGTGTGTGAAGCAAAAATAGAAATGATAAATGTAAGTCATGGGAGGGCATGGAAGTAGTGACATGGACGGGAATGAGTGAAAATTTCGGAATGAGAGAAAGAAAGATGTGCAATTCTGCTATCATCAAGTGTAGGAGGGCATTGTAGAGCATGGTTGGAATGGATCAAGAATAGTGTAGGTGAAAGAAAAGACTGGGATTGCAGAGTATGTATGGGTATGTGTATATGCTCCAGTGAATATAAAGACTGTATACAAGGTAAGGATGAAATGAAGCTTTTCTGAAGAAAATTGAATGACTACATAAATGATTTTGAGAAGGAGAGAAACGTGGTCGTATTGGGTGATATGAACGTGAAAGTGTGCTATGAGGATATTGGAGGGTATCGATTGAGAGGGTGAAGGCATGTACAGAGCATCAGATTGGGGAAGAGCAGTGTGGTTTCAGAAGTGGTAGAGGATGTGTGGATCAGGTGTTTGCTTTGAAGAATCTATGCGAGAAATACTTAGAAAAGCAAATGGATTTCTATGTAGCATTTATGAATCTGGAGAAGGCATATAATAGAGTTGATAGAGATGCTCTGTGGAAGGTATTAAGAATATATGGTGTGGGAGGCAAGTTATTAGAAGCAGTGAAAAGTTTTTATCGAGGATGTAAGGCATGTGTACATGTAGGAAGAGAGGACAGTGATTGGTTCTCAGTGAATGTAGGTTTGTGGCAAGGGTGTGTGATGTCTCCATGGTTGTTTAATTTGTTTATAGATGGGGTTGTTAGGGAGGTGAATGCAAGAGTTTTGGAAAGAGGGGCAAGTATGCAGTCTGTTGTGGATGAGAGAGCTTGGGAAGTGAGTCAGTTGTTGTTCGCTGATGATACAGCGCTGGTGGCTGATTCATGTGAGAAACTGCAGAAGCTGGTGACTGAGTTTGGTAAAGTGTGTGAAAGAAGAAAGTTAAGAGTAAATGTGAATAAGAGCAAGGTTATTAGGTACAGTAGGGTTGAGGGTCAAGTCAACTGGGAGGTAAGTTTGAATGGAGAAAACTGGAGGAAGTAAAGTGTTTTAGATATCTGGGAGTGGATTTGGCAGCAGATGAAACCATGGAAGTGGAAGTGAATCATAGGGTGGGGGAGGGGGCGAAAATTCTGGGAGCCTTGAAGAATGTTTGGAAGTCGAGTTCATTATCTCGGAAAGCAAAAATGGGTATGTTTGAAGGAATAGTGGTTCCAACAATGTTGTATGGTTGCGAGGCGTGGGCTATGGATAGAGTTGTGCACAGGAGGGTGGATGTGCTGGAAATGAGATGTTTGAGGACAATATGTGGTATGAGGTGGTTTGATCGAGTAAGTAACGTAAGGGTAAGAGAGATGTGTGGAAATAAAAAGAGCGTGGTTGAGAGAGCAGAAGAGGGTGTTTTGAAATGGTTTGGGCACATGGAGAGATTGAGTGAGGAAAGATTGACCAAGAGGATATATGTGTCAGAGGTGGAGAGAACGAGGAGAAGTGGGAGACCAAACTGGAGGTGGAAAGATGGAGTGAAAAAGATTTTGAGTGATCGGGGCCTGAGCATGCAGGAGAGTGAAAGGCGGGCAAGGAATAGAGTGAATTGGATCGATGTGGTATACCGGGGTCTACGCGCTGTCAATGGATTGAATCAGGGCATGTGAAGCACCTGGGGTAAACCATGGAAAGTTCTGTGGGGCATGGATATGGAAAGGGAGCTGTGGTTTCGGGCATTATTACATGACAGCTAGAGACTGAGTATGAATATATGGGGCCTTTGTTGTCTTTTCCTAGCGCTACCTCACACACATGAGGGGGGAGGGGGATGTTATTCTATGTGTGGCGAGGTGGCGATGGGAATAAATAAAGGCAGACAGTATGATTTATGTACATGTGTATATATGTATATGTCTGTGTGTGTATATGTATGTGTACATTGAGATGTATAGGTATGTATATTTGCGTGTGTACGTGTATGTATATACATGTGTATGGGGGTGGGTTGGGCCATTTCTTTCGTCTGTTTCCTTGCGCTACCTCGCAAACGTGGGAGACAGCGACAAAGCAAAATAATAAAAAAAATATAATTGGTAAATAGGAAGCACCAGGAATAAATGAAAATGGAAGTTATCTTGTGGATATTTATGCTGGGAGGGGTTTACTCTTTGCAAACACCTTTTTTTCAGCATGAGATGATCCACAGATATACATGGATGAGAAATGATGGAAGAGAAGAGCAAAAGGCTTTGACTGTGACTATGTTGCAGTGGATGAAAGGTTGAGAAAGGCCATGCTGGATGCTAGAGTTATGTCAGGATTCTTTGGAGACTCTGACCATTTCGCAGGTCTTGTAGGGATGAGGGTCAGGTAGAAGTGGAGGTATGGTGTAAGGAAGAATGGAGAGGTAAAAGTGTTGGCAAGCGAGAGGATGAATCGGAAAAAATGCAGGGAAAAGTATGAAAGGAAGGTAATTGAAAGCTTAAATGGAAGTGCAGTGAATGTAGGGATGCAGTCATGCATGAATGAGGTGCTTAAAATGTTTAGGGAAATACTATTAAAGGTTGTAGAATTAGTGGTTGGATACAAGGTCATGAGATATATAAATAAAAAGGGCAATGTATGGTGGACAGAAGAGATTAGATGTGCTGTGGAAGAGAAGAAAAAAAACATATAACAGATCACTCGATAGGGAATGTACCAGTGGAAGTTCAGCAAAAGAGGAGGGAAGAATATAATATATATAAGCAGAATATTAAGAAGCCACTATAGGAAAGCAAAGAAAGTGGATGAAGATTTTGGAAGAAAGTTAGGAGAAAAGTTTCAGGATAATAAGAAGCTATACTGGAAGGAGGTGAAAAAGGAAAGAGGTGGACATAAGAGTGGAAATGTTAATGTTCGAAGTAAGGAAGGGGAGTTGCTGAATCAAAAAAGGTGGAAGAGAGGAAGATGGAAAGAGTATTTTGAAGAACTGATGAATGTGGGAGAAGGGGAGGCAGCATGGGTATGGAAGATGGAAGGAAGAGGATATGGATACAAGTGCAAGAGCCTACATCAAAAAGGGAGGCAAGAAGAGCAATAATGAGGCTGAAGGTAAGAAAGGCACCTGGAGGGGATGTTAAGTTTAACAGGAAAAGTGTATGCCAGAATGTTGAATGATGGAGTGATGGCAGTGACTGAATGCAGAACAAGTGAAGAGCAAGGGGGTTTTAGGAAAGGTAAGGGATGTGTGGATCAGATTTTTTTGATAAAGATGACCATGGAAAAGTATCTAGCAAAAGGTAAGAAGTTGTATGCAGCTTTTACGAATCTGGAGAAAGCGTACGACAGAGTCAAGTGAAATGCTTTATGGGATATGTTAAGGATATGTGGGATATGGAGACAACTGTTGGATGGTGTGAAAGCCTTCTATAGAGAAGCAAATGTAAGTGTGGATGGAGAGTTGAGCAAAATTTTCAGTATACATGTAGGTGTGAGGCAGGGCTGCGATGCCACTGTGAATGGAGTGATATGAGAGATGGAAGCAAAATTAGAGAAAAGGGATGTGGAAATGGAGTGTGGCAGTGAGATATAGTGGCTAGAGACTAGCCCGTTTGCAAACGATATTGTGTTATTTGCTGTGAGTGAAGGAGTTGCAGAAGGTTGTGTGTTTTATGATGTAAGCATACACGATTGAAGGTAAATGCAAATAAAATTAAAGTAATGGTGTCTGAAAGGAAACAGAGTGAAAGTATACATTTTGTAAAACCATACAGATCAAAAGAAAGTGCTTTGGATATGGATGAAGAAAGACTAGAAGAAGTGAGAGAATTTAAGTATGTTGGAGTTGTCTTGGGTAAGTTTGGTGATATGGAAGAAGATATAAGGGAGAGCAGTACAGGGTAGGAGAGTCACTGGGTCCCTCAATCGAATAATGAAGGGTAGAGGTGTAAGTATGGATGGGAAGGGAGGATTAAAGGACAGCATAGTTTTCCCAACCCTGAGCTATGAAGCCAAAACATGGACATGAAATGAGTCACAGAGGTCAAGAATCCAGGCACAAGAAATGAGGTATTGAAGGAGAGCATGTGGTGTGACTAGATGGAATGAAGAAAGAAATGAGAGTGTATGAGAGATGTGGTATGGCAGGGAATGCAATGGGAATGAATTGTGGAGCGGCAGAGAGGGTGAAACATAATAGTTTGAGGTGGTTTGACCACATGGAAAGAATGCAAGACTGGGAGTTTACAAAGAGAGTGTGTGATACTACAATTATAGGGGACGGTGTGAGAGGAATACCATCTGTAACAAGGGAAAATAGGGTGGAAAAATACTGGGGAGAGAAATGGTGGAAGAATCCATGGAATGGTGGATGCGAGAGAGGCACGTAAGGACATAGATAGGTGGAGACTTTTGCTGTGGCAACCCCTTGTTGGGAGTTCCTAGAAGGAACAGGCATCAGAGATATAGACAGAATAGACAGACAGATAGTGCATTATCACTGCAAATAAAATCTCTCTACTCAAATTCTTTTCTATGTTAACTGAGATGGCATGTGCAACTGAATCCCTAATCAAGACCATCTAACTCTAATTCATATTCCCATTGCAGGGTCCTTTTGAAAGACCTACATTGTGGCTTCCAAAGGGACAGAGGCTTTTATAAATGACACCCAAGTTTCTGGAGTTTGCTTTGCACTCTCCACTGCAAATAAACATAAGTGCAGCTATTACGACACCCCAAAGTCCTTCAAGGTGAACAGGATCTCACCAGGAAAGACTTCATGCGTGTAACATCAGCCACTTTGAACTGATGCGCATGGTGTCAAGAGAGTGCAAGTGTTCTCTGGGGAATAGGGCTTTCATACCGGGACCTTGAGGTGTGCTCTGTGAAAGCCCTAACGTAGACCCATCCCATTTACGGGATGTGGTCCAAGAACACAGGTTAAGGTCGATCAGCCTGCCCATAACATCTGGTATCGGCCCTCGGGCTGGCACTGGTAGCGCCCCCCTTGTGCATTTGTGGAGAGCGGGATCTGGTCATTCCCCCAAGGTTACCATAGGGGGTACCAGTTTCCAATGGCAGTTTGACAAAGCAGGAGAGTAGACATTTTGACAGGGTAAGCCTGCTACTCCCATCCGTCAGGCTGCTCTGGATGGTACTTTTCCCAACTGCCAATGCTCTCTCCATACTTCTGCCTTTGCTATCAGCAGTCAGACCTGTTGCCTTCCTCTTAATCCACACATTTCTGATGAACAACTTCCTTCACTATCTACAATTATATAGTACCCTTTCCCCTCACAGTAATTTCCTACCACCTCATACTAGCAAGGATGAGGCACTAAAGGCAAGGAAGCGGCACTGGAGTCCACCAGTTATGGAGACTACTACCATAGCCACCCCCTTGAGGAAGTTCCAGCTGGAACAGGCATCAGAGATAGATACAGTAATCTTACCTCATAATTTCCCTCTAAAATTCCTAGCCCTGCCCTATATATGTGGGGATTTCACCTGCTGTGAGTAGGTGGTATTACATCAAATGCACAGAGTGTAAGGAATCGACAGGTACCATTGTCATCAAAAAACCTCAATTTGAACACGTGTGTGTTCTTTGATAATTTGCCAGTTTACTGGTGTCCATAAATATTAGGGAACAAGCTGTCTACCATCCACCAGGATCAAGGGGGTGGGGCTCTGCAAATAGGCGTAAGATTGACCTGTTTGACGACTTTAACCCAACACTTTCTCTCTGTTTCACGAGTGAGGGATGAGTGCTCTATGATGAACCGGCTGGAATTGTGATAATACAAGTGATATGTTCTCTACGAATTATTTGGATGACGGTCGATTTTCACAAAAATAATCCCCCTCCAGGTAAATCAATAAATTTTGTCTTCAAATATAATATACATCAAACATGAACATGGGTAAAATACCGTATGACCAACCACTGCAGACATATCGGCAAAACAACTCCTGTCCATAAGCCACCCGTTTAATCAAGAGGTTTAACCATCTATGGGATTCACCCTTCCCAATTGACAAGGCCATACAAACTGTCAACACACACACCATCCACTACCATACACGTCATTAAAAAAAAAATAAATATGAAGAAAATCCTCACCACGCCACAGTTGGACCAGTATCGACTAAAGAGGCGAAAATTTCGGCTATCTTGGCCACTTTGTGTTGGACAGGGAGCAACGTGTTCTCCATCCTCGGGTTTACAAACAACTTGACTTATGGCGGGTCACGTGACCCTCCCGCGCCGCCGCCCTACATTCGAACCTGGACATGTCAACCTTTCAAAAAGCTATCATTTCTCGGTGAATATAGCCACTGCGGTATTTGTGTCCAATATGGACATTCCCTTGGATTCCATACATGGATTGTATCTAAATCTATGCGTTTTTTGGAGGAAACGATGCAAAAATATATGCCATAATATTCAGCAAGGGAATATTTGGAACATATCTGTTTTGTCGTGGCGGTGGAGAGGGTTGGGTCTGCTATCTGCTGTCTTTACAGCAAGATATGGACCAGAAAAAGAGTCCTAGCAGGTTAGTACTATCGGTGGTGAAGTAGATTGTCTTTAAATATTGAATTTCTTTGGACGTTTGACCGGTGAGTTTTCTTTAAAGCTTGGAAATTCATAGGAAGAAGCAGTACATCAATGACGTTTATGACAAAGGGGATTGACCGAAGATTGGCACTCGCACCCACTCATTGGTAACGAATTTTGTCGAATCTATTTTAGTTCTTCAACAAATCTGACTGCTACAGGTATGTCTGATATCCGTGGCACTGCTGTTGATAAGTTTTGTGAACGGGATATTGAGTTATGACAGGCAACGAGGAAGAATTCTCAAACAAAACTTCTTTCACTTGGGAGCCTAATTTTGGTCATTTTGCCCAAGACGGTTTGATATTTTTATGATAGCAGACTTGTGGAGAGAGCTTATTTGTACGTTTTGGAGGTACTATGTCTCTACCTATAACCATTTTTGAAGGAAATTGGTCGGGTAAGTGTTCAGTGATTACTATCCAAAGTAAATATTGAAGATTTGATGGAGTTTGAGGACTTAACGATCATTTAACTCTAATGACGATATCCCCTTTTTCCTGGAACAGCCAAGCGGTGGAATTCTCGTCCTTGTTTCCTCTTGCCGTCTTCCAATCTCCTTCCTGCTTTTAAGAGCTTGGTTTATAAAAACTGAAGAAACTCGTGATTAATTTCTACATTTTTTTTTTTTATTCACCCTGGCTGCCCAGCAGGACGTCTTCAGGTGTAGTGTGGGGGGCATGACAGGATTGGCCCCGGGAAGTGGGGGAAAACGTTGTCAGTTGATTCCAGTCAGTAGAAGTAGATTTGAAGATGTTTGGGTGGGTTATGCATTTGAATATCACATGGTGTAAATACTTTACTTCCAGTGTGGTTCTCATTGTAGATTTAAGGTAAAGCATAATGAGTACAGAAATACAGTAAAGTTACAAATATAGTGATTTCAAAATATTCTTCAAATGAGATGTGCTTAGCACAGTTATTAGCATCAATGTAGAAATTAAATCTCGTTACACATTAAGACCAGAGGTGCTTGTAAGATGGGACATTAAGAAATCCTATGTTAGATAAGTATTAGTACAAAGGACCAAGATCAAGGAAGCATGTTGAAAGTGTCCTTTAGCACCATGACCTTATTAAGTTTGAAACTTTGAAATTAGATGGGATATATATATCTGAATGGTAGTAATTTTGCAGATTAGGAAATGAGACCTGGATATGGTGATTTAAGATCATTATTTTGATAAAATGCCCATTTAGCTCCATATTGCTGTTAACTTTCAATATTGAATGATTATTTTTTTATTTTATTGCTATTGTGATGTTTTCTGAGTACTAAAACAGTTGTAGAACATTGTTTGGAGCATTTTATTATTGAATGATACTAATGTTGTTACTGCTCCAGGCATTATATGATATGTAGTGCCACACATTATATGAAGTTTTGTTTCTGTCATCATCATTTAAAACCACTGCTGATGTTTTCTTCCACCTGTTACTCATAAATGCCACCAGTAACCTACTGCATGTCAGAAAAAATATTCATCTCGATCAACCACTCATTTTTACTGAGTGCACGTAAATCATCTTGCCATTTGATTAGTTTAAGAATTAAAGAAATCATATCTATAGTAGGTGTATTTATATTGTAAAGTAAGAATATGTTATCCATTAATTCTTGTAAATGAAATTCTTCTGTTGTAAATCATACATTTGTGAGGTGAAATCATACTTGGGAAAACCATAAAGGTAGGTAAAGCTTTCAAAAGATCAACAGAACTTACATATTAGTTGAAATATATAGTTAAAATACACCAGCATTGGCATGGCCTACTGCTGAGGATTCCAAGGACACTCAGGGTGTTGCTCAGTCATTGTCAGGACTAGAATCTAAAACATTTAGATAAATGTCTACAGTTAAAATGGTTAGGTCAGATTTTCATTGGTTCTGTTGATTTTTTAAAAACAAGTGCATTAGCAATTTAGTTTTACATTGATTAACCCCATAACTTCCTTGATGTACAGAATTCTCACTGCTATTATGCCATATGTAGTATCATTCAATAAGATATATTGCTCCAAATCATGCTTCACAAATGTTATTGCATTTTGTGAACTTGATATAAGCATTGTTGAAAGTAATCACTCAATATCCAAAGCTGATAGAGATTCAGAGCTGAAGAAGACTTTCACTGTACCAGTGTTTTTTTTTATGGCAGTGGATATTGTTACAAGCATTTTATACAGCACAGCAGTAAAATGTATGAGTAGTAGAATGTGGATAGTCTTATGATCTAACAGAATCTCACCAAAACTAGCTTAAACTTCAATAATTAGTTTATCTAGTTTAGGGACACCATGGAAAAACATATGGATTTGGAAGTAATGGATATCAGTAGACTCCTTACTTGCTAGAAGTGATTTAGATATGGAGTAGCTGTCGGTACACTACATGGAGCATCAGTCTTTTATCCATTGATTGCAAATAAGTGATGCCTGAACTATGAACAGGGGGAAATGTGCAGCAACTGAACATGGAAGTAGGTGATACGCTTGCAGCTTACACAAAATTACACAAAAACCACACCTAACATCCCCTAACAGATGAAATTTAGTATTGAATAATATTAATGTGGTGAGCTGCTGGGAACCACTTGGGCTGACTGTGGGGAGGCTCTGTGGTGGAGCAACTGGCTGCTTTGTGTCAGCTGCAATGTTTATGTTATTGAGAAGCTGATGTGTTGAAATCAAGGATTTTTTGGTTGTATTTTGACCAGTTATATTTTGACCATACTGTTGTATGGGTTTTGATAATTTCTACAAGTTTTTCATATAGATTTGTATTAGTTGGCTCCCAAGTTTCCAAGATCTTTGTAGACCTCTTCTTATCACTTCTTTTTATCCTGGGGATAGGGGAGAAAGAATACTTCCCACATATTCCCTACGTGTCGTAGAAGGCGACTAAAAGGGAAGGGAGCAGGGAGCTGGAAATCCTCCCCTCTCGTTTTTTTTTTTTTTAATTTTCCAAAAGAAGGAGCAGAGAAAGGGACCAGGTGAGGATATTCCCTCAAAGGCCCAGTCCTCTGTTCTTAACGCTACCTCACTATCGCGGGAAATGGCGAATAGTGTGAAAAAAAAAAAGAATAAATAAAATGAGGTTTCATATAGAGTAGTGCCAATCAAAATTGTTTTTCCTAAGAGTAGTAACTTCATTAATATGTGTTTCTGACAAATCCAAAAGTTATTTCTTTGCCTGCCTAATCCAGGACATGGGACATGATCTTTAATTGTTGTACTAGTTGGTGAAAAAACTTGTAGGAATCAATAGAAACTGTAGAACCTCAGTTACCTGCAGTATCTGAGATTTATTGTAGAAATTCATCAAGACTAATGTGCTGAGGTGCGAAGGACTGCATGGCATGACTCCTTGTATTGTTGTCAGTTTATACAATATTTAGGAGTTGCCACAATGCTGAAATTAGGGACGTGTCTGGTACGTTTCAACTATGCCATAGGAAATAAACAAATCTTGGCTAATAGGGATGGTTAGTTGGAGTTAATTACAAGTTTATCCATCAAACTTGCCCAGGATATTGTGTGTGGTTCTGTCTTCACTTTTTTATTGTACAGGTTTTAAGTAATCTCGCATCATTACACCTTTCTGCAAGTCTTTTAATCTGTCAACTGCTGATGTGCCATATGCAATATGGAACACCTGTGGTACTGCTTCCTTAATTATCTTCCACCTCCACTACCCTTGTTTCATTTATTCTCACTGTATGCCATTCTTCACTAAGTCTCTCCTGGTGTCTCTATGCACTGGCCTTTTATCTAAGATCACTTTTTCACCACTTTTTTCACTTGCCATTTCTTCTTTTCCTAAAAGCATTATAGACTCTCACACTCCCCTGCAACAAAAATTATCATACATCCAATCTGCTGCCCCTTTCACAGCATATTCACATCGAACAGTCTCTCCTTTGCATGTCTGTCAGTTAGCACTTACTCTAATAATGCCTGTTGACCCCCCAGCCTCACTCATCCATGTGTTAAGCATAATGTTTGCAGTCATTAAAATTGTCTTTTGGCAAACAAATTCTTCCCCATTTTCACCCATTTTTGCATTCAGATCCCCAAGCACCAAGATATGATCCCTTGTATTAGAATTGCCAAAGAATTCAATAAGCTCCACTTAAAAAGGCAACTGCATGAAACTTATTTGTAATAAGTGAGAGTGCTATAGCTTGTGTATTTCTGTTCAAGGGATTTGGATGTTTTGACCTTTGTCATCATTACAGTTGATGTTAGGGACTGTAGTTATGCAATATTGCCTCACAAAATGGTTAATTCCTAAATGAACTTGATTCACCTCATGTATTTGTGAATAGGGTAGCTGTTAATTAATAGAGAAAGATAGACAGACAGATACTGATAGATTGGAAATTTTGAGTTCGTGATTGTTACTTGTGTACCCAGAATTTATCAGATGTGAATGGAACAAAATGTGGCAACAAGCTGAATATCCAGACTTGCTATAGTACATATGTTACCCTTGATTCATGGAAATGGAAGAAATTTAAACTTAGATTTTGTTGAATTTTTATTGTATAGATATACGTTGGTAGTGTTAAAAAGGATGAAACTAATTGCAGTATTTTTTAAAGTTTCAGAGCAAGTGTAAATGGGATAGGGCACAAGTAAGTGAGAATTTTTATGTACAGTTTATGATTGCTGTTAATGGAAGTGTATTCAAACTTTGGGCTAGGAACTTTAGTTATGGTGTAATACTGTGTCTGCTATTTTTTTTAAAGTTTCATACGAAAGGTGCATGATACATGAAAACTTGTGAAACTGCTGTTCAGGTATGGTTTGTGAAAGTGTAAATGCTTTTCTATGTTGCCTGTGGTATTCCAGCGGAGCACGGAGGTTATTCACATTGAGTTGCACCTTATTGCATGTGTGATTGTTTCATTATGAGGTATAGGGCTGAGAAGAATCATTTGCAACTTAGTATAGCATTGTTTTGTGTTCACTTACATCGTGCATAAAGAAAAAGTACTTTATCACCAATTCTGTGGATAATGTGTCTTGAACTCGGTAAGATATGCACTATAGTAATGTCAGTATGATGTTTATATTCACTGGCAAACAAGCTATGGAACCAGTACTCTGGCACTTATATCTAAAATAGCCAAAATTTAGTCATAGATTATAAGGCCAAAGC
The DNA here is from genome assembly GCF_036320965.1 of Panulirus ornatus. Taxonomy (NCBI): domain Eukaryota; kingdom Metazoa; phylum Arthropoda; class Malacostraca; order Decapoda; family Palinuridae; genus Panulirus; species Panulirus ornatus. Next base: position 22,713,581 of record NC_092265.1, read on the forward strand.
TTCCAGAAAGGATAAGGTTGAGTGTCTTTTTAGATCAATGTAAGATTTGAAGACTGATTTAACAGTATCTTGGTTGCTGCTGGCTTAGGATCAGTGATGCATTTTTGTAGTATTGCTTTTTCATCTTATTTTTGCTTTGATGCCTGTATACTTTCTGCAGCTCATAGTTGTAATGACTAAAACTTTTTAGTTTTTTTGAATCAAATTTTTCATGTGTTTTTGAATATTCAGTATTGTAAGAAGCTCTGGTTTTGATTTTCATGATCTGTATTACATGGTTAAGTCTTGAGACCCTTTCAGAAATCATTGATATATTATTTAAAGCATCATTTACTGCTGCAAGCTAGGTTGAATAGTTCTACTTTCTATTTCATACATGCGGGATCAAAGCTTTTTTCATATCTTTAATGCATAAAACTTGGAATTTTAATGAAAATATCCAGTACATTATAGTTTGTCATGTAAGCTTTTGTGTTGATGAGATTACAATTGAGCTGTGGATAGTAAACTTGAAAATATCCTTTTGACCAAGCTTTTCATAGATCTATGTTTGCTTTGTTGGGAGGACCTCATGAACATTTATGATCCATGCTTTTGCACCATCGGTACATTTTCAGCTGATGTATGGTAATTGCACAAGATGCCATAGGCATTCTTATACAACAGTTATGCTTCTGTTATCCAATTACCATTCTACCATGGCATGGAGGGGATATCACTGAATACCATTAAGGGTAAATGGAATGGAGTGGCATTTGCTCTTTTGTGACGAGTCTAGCAATAGAGTGTATTGGAACGATGTGGTATACCGGGGCCGACGTACTGTCAATGGATTGAACCAGGGCATGTGAAGCGTCTAGGGTAAACCATGGAAAGTTTTGTGGGGCCTGGATCTGGAAAGGGAGCTGTGGTTTCAGTGCGTTATACATGACAGCTAGAGACTGAGTGTGAACAAATGGGGCCTTTGTTGTCTTTTCCTAGCACTACCTCATGCACATGCGGGGGGAAGGGGTTGTCATTTCATGTGTGGCTGGGTGGCGACGGGAATGAATAAGGGCAGACTATGAATTATGTAAGTGTGTGTATATGTGTATGTCTGTGTGTGTATATATATATGGGTAAGAGAGATGTGTGGTAATAAAAAGAGTGTGGTTGAGACAGCAGAAGAGAGTCTGTTGAAATGGTTTAGTCACATGGGGAGAATGAGTGAGGAAAGATTGGCAAAAAGGATATATGTGTCAGAGGTGAAAGGAACAAGGAGAAGTGGGAGACCAAATTGGAGGTGGAATAATGGAGTGAAAAGATTTTGAGCAATCAGGGCCTGAACGTGCAGGAAGGTGAAAGGCATGCAAGGAATAGAGTGAATTGGAATGATGTAGCATACCGGGGTCGACGTGCTGTCAATGGATTGAACCAGGGCATGTGAAGCATCTGGGGTAAACCATGGAAAGTTTTGTGGGGCCTGGATGTGGAAAGGGAGATGTGGTTTCAGTGCATTATCCATGACAGCTAGAGACTGAGTGTGGATGAATGTGGCCTTTGTAGTCTTTTCTTAGAGCTACCTCGCACTCATGCATGGGGATGGGGTTGTCATTTCATGTGTGGCTGGGTGGCAAAGGGAATTAATACAGGCAGCAAGTATGAATTATGCACATATATATATATATTATATTTTTTTTTTTTATTATACTTTGTCGCTGTCTCCCGCGTTTGCGAGGTAGCGCAAGGAAACAGACAAAAGAAATGGCCCAACCCCCCCCATACACATGTATATACATACGTCCACACACGCAAATATACATACCTGCACAGCTTTCCATGGTTTACCCCAGTCGCTTCACATGCCTTGATTCAATCCACTGACAGCACGTCAACCCCAGTATACCACATCGCTCCAATTCACTCTATTCCTTGCCCTCCTTTCACCCTCCTGCATGTTCAGGCCCCGTTCACACAAAATCTTTTTCACTCCATCTTTCCATCTCCAATTTGGTCTCCCACTTCTCCTCGTTCCCTCCACCTCCGACACATATATCCTCTTGGTCAATCTTTCCTCACTCATTCTCTCCATGTGCCCAAACCATTTCAAAACACCTTCTTCTGCTCTCTCAACCACGCTCCTTTTATTTCCACACATCTCTCTTACCCTTACATTACTTACTCGATCAAACCACTCATCTCCAACAGACTGCATACTTGCCCCTCTTTCCAAGACTCTTGCATTTACCTCCCTAACAACGCCATCCATAAACAAATTAAAACAACCATGAAGACATCACACACCCCTTCCGCAAACCTACATTCACTGAGAACCAATCACTTTTCTCTCTTACTACACGTACACATGCCTTACATCCTCGATAAAAATGAGGATGAGTGAGGAAAGATTGACCAAGAGGATATATGTGTCGGAGGTGGAGGGACCGAGAAGTGGGAGACCAAATTGGAGGCGGAAAGATGGAGTGAAAAAGATTTTGAGTGATCGGGGCCTGAACATGCAGGAGGGTGAAAGGCGGGCAAGGAATAGAGTGAATTGGATCGATGTGGTATACTGGGGTCGACGTGCTGTCAGTGGATTGAATCAGGGCATGTGAAGCGTCTGGGGTAAACTATGGAAAGTTGTGTGGGGCCTGGATGTGGAAAGGGAGCTGTGGTTTCGGGCATTATTGCATGACAGCTGGAGACTGAGTGTGATCGAATGGGGCCTTTGTTGTCTTTTCCTAGTGCTACCTCGCACCCATGAGGGGGAAGGGGTATGTTATTCCATGTGTGGCGAGGTGGCGATGGGAATGAATAAAGGCAGACAGTGTGAATTGTGTGCATGTGTATATATGTATGTGTCTGTGTGTGTATATATATGTGTACATTGGGATGTATGGGTATGTATATTTGCGTGTGTGGACGTGTATGTATATACATGTGTATGGGGGTGGGTTGAACCATTCTTTCGTCTGTTTCCTTGCGCTACCTCGCAAATGCGGGAGACAGCGACAAAGCAAAATATATATATATATATATATATATATATATATATATATATATATATATATATATATATATATATATATCCTCTTGGTCAATCTTTCCTCACTCATTCTCTCCATGTGCCCAAACCATTTCAAAACACCCTCTTCTGCTCTCTAAACCACGCTCTTTTTATTTCCACACGTCTCTCTTACCCTTACATTACCTACTCGATCAAACCGCCTCACTCCACACATTGTCCTCAAACATCTCATTTCCAGCACATCCACCCTCCTGCGCACAACTCTATCCATAGTCCACGCCTCGCAACCATACAACATTGTTGGAACCACTATTCCTTCAAACATACCCATTTTTGCTTTCCAAGATAATGTTCTTGACTTCCACACATTCTTCAAGGCTCCCAGGATTTTCGCCCCCTCCCCCACCCTATGATTCACTTCCGCTGCCAGATCCACTCCCAGATATCTAAAACACTTTACTTCCTCCAGTTTTTCTCCATTCAAACTTACCTCCCAATTGACTTGACCCTCAACCCTACTGTACCTAATAACCTTGCTCTTATTCACATTTACTCTTAACTTTCTTCTTTCACACACTTTACCAAACTCAGTCACCAGCTTCTGCAGTTTCTTACAAGAATCAGCCACCAGCGCTGTATCATCAGCGAACAACAACTGACACACTTCCCAAGCTCTCTCATCCACAACAGACTTCATACTTGCCCCTCTTTCCAAAACTCTTGCATTCACCTCCCTAACAACCCCATCCATAAACAAATTAAACAACTATGGAGACATCACACACCCCTGCCGCAAACCTTTCACCCTCCTGCATGTTCAGGCCCCGATCACACAAAATCTTTTTCACTCCATCTTTCCACCTCCAATTTGGTCTCCCACTTCTTCTCGTTCCCTCCACCTCCGACACATATATCCTCTTGGTCAATCTTTCCTCACTCATTCTCTCCATGTGCCCAAACCATTTCAAAACACCCTCTTCTGCTCTCTCAACCACGCTCTTTTTATTTCCACACATCTCTCTTACCCTTACATTACTTATATATATATATACACGTCCCCACACGCAAATATACATACCCATACATCTCATTGTACACATATATATACACAAACAGACACATACATATATACACATGCACACAATTCACACTGTCTGCCTTCATTCATTCCCATCGCCACCTCGCCACACATGGAATAACGACCCCCTCCCCCCTTTTGTGCGAGGTAGCACTAGGAAAAGAATGAAGGCCACATTCGTTCACACTCAGTCTCTAGCTGTCATGTAATAATGCACGGAAACCACAGCTCCTTTTCCACATCTAGGCCCCACAGAACTTTCCATGGTTAAATTTTAGGGAGAATAAAAAGATGTTTTGGAAGGAGGTAAATAAAGTGTGTAAGAAAAGAGAACAAATGGGAACATCGATGAAGGGGGTTAATGGGGAGGTGATAAGTGTTTGTGATGAGAAGGAGATGAAGTGAGTATTTTGAAGGTTTGTTGAATGTGTTAGATGATAGAGTGGCAGATATAGGGTGTTTTGCACGAGATGGTGTGCAGAGTGAATGATTAGGGAGAATGATTTGGTAAACAGAGAAGAGGTAGTAAAAGCTTTGCGGAAGATGAAAGCCGGCAAGGCAGCAGGTTTGGATGGTATTGCAGTGGAATTTATTAAAAAAGGGGGTGGCTGTGTTGTTGACTGGTTGGTAAGCATATTTAATGTATGTATGACTCATAGTGAGGTGCCTGAGGATTGGCGGAATGCATGCATAGTGCCATTGTACAAAGGCAAAGGGGATAAAGGTGAGTGCTCAAATTACAGAGGTATAAGTTTGTTGAGTATTCCTGGTAAATTATATGGGAGGGTATTGATTGAGAGGGAGAAGGCATGTAAAGAGCATCAGATTGGGGAAGAGCAGTGTGGTTTCAGAAGTGGTAGAGGATGTGTGGATCAGGTGTTTTGCTTTGAAGAATGTATGTGAGAAATACTTAGAGAAGCTTATGGATTTGTATGTAGTATTTATGGATCTGGAGAGGGCATATGATAAAGTTGATAGAGATGCTCTGTGGAAGGTATTAAGAATATATGGTGTGGGAGGCAAGTAGTTAGAAGCAGTGAAAAGTTTTCATCGGGGATGTAAGGCATGTGTGCGAGTGGGAAGAGAGGAAAGTGATTGGTTCTCAGTGAATGTCGGTTTGCAGCAGGGATGCGTGATATCTCCATGGTTGTTTAATTTGTTTATGGATGAGGTTGTTAGGGAGGTGAATGCAAGAGTTTTGGAGAGAGGGGCAAGTACGCAGTCTGTTGTGGATGAGAGAGCTTGGGAAGTGAGTCAGTTGTTGTTCGCTAATGATACAGCACTGGTGGCTGACTTGGATGAGAAACTGCAGAAGCTGGTGATTGAGTTTGGTAAAGTGTGTGAAAGAAGAAAGCTGAGAGTAAATGTGAATGAGAGCAAGGTTATTAGGTACAGTAGGGTTGAGGGACGAGTCATTTGGGAGGTAAATTTGAATGGAGAAAAACTGGAGGAAGTGAAGTGTTTTAGATATTTGGGAGTGGATTTGGCAGTGGATGGAACCATGGAAGCAGAAGTGAGTCACAGGGTGGGGTAGGGGGGCAAAGGTATTGGGAGTATTGAAGAATTTGTGGAAGGCAAGAATGTTATCTTGGAGAGCAAAAATGGGTATGTTTGAAGGAACAGTGGTTCCAACAATATTATGTATATGGTTGTGAGGCATGGGCTATAGATAGGGTTGTGCAAAGGAGGATGGATGTTTTGGAAATGAAATGTTTAAGGACAATATGTAGTGTAAGGTGGTTTGATTGAGTAAGTAATGAAAGGGTTAGAGAGATGTGTGGTAATAATGAGTGAGGAAAAATTGACAAAGAGGATATATATGTCAGAGGTGGAGGGAAGGAGAAGCAGGAGACCAAATTAGAGGTGGAAGGAGTGAAAAAGATTTTGAGCAATCAGGGTCTGAACATATAGGTGGGTGAAAGGCGTGCAAGTAATAGAGTGAATTGGAACGATGTGATATACCAGGGTCGATGTGCTGTCAATGGATTGAACCAGGGCATGTGAAGTGTCTAGGGTAAACCATGGAAAGGTCTGTGGGGCCTAGATGTGGAAAGGGAGCTGTGCTTTTGGTGCATTACGCATGACAGCTAGAGACTGAGTGTGCATGAATGTGACCTTTCTTGTCTGTTCCTGGCGCTGCCTTGCTGGAGGAGGGGGTAGGATGCTATTTCATGTCTGGCAGGGTGGTGATGGGAATGGATGAAGGCAGCAAGTATGGATATGTACATGTGTATATATGTATGTGTATGTGTATGGTGAAATACCAATTCAGTGAGAATTCAGATGCTTTTATATAACATGTAATTTTTCTATACGTGTTTCATGTAGACAATCCTAATTGGGTGCAAACATTCATAAAGTTTTTAACTCCCAACGCCACCACAAAAATTCCATATTTCCTGTGCCATTCTCAACTGTACAGTTGCCTTACCATTAAAGGGAAAGTAGGGGGTGCCTTGTGGTAAAAGAAAGAGGGGGGGAGGGGCCTTGGCCTGGGTAATGATATGTGTTCAACTATTTTTCTTATGTTAATGTTTCTAGATAATTCTTCCATAATGATTTGGTTGATTGTGGGATGTGCTTTAAAGTTAAGTGGGGACAAATTAAAGTTCTTAGTATTATTAGCAATTAAGACAGATTCAATGACAATGACAGATGACAGATGAGTACAATGTGCCTGGGTTGTTAAGATCAGTAAGGTGATCGTTTTCAAAACTCTGTTTAGCAGTTGCATTTTTGTGGTCATCCTTGCTTGCTGAATGACTGCCAAAAGCATCTTTCAGTTACTGTTTTACCAGGCTAGCCAGTGTATACATCTTTACATGCCTTACAACAGTGTAAACACTCCCAATTTTCAGATAATTTTGCCATGTTTTGATTAAGGTCTTACTGATAGTGTTATTGTACTGGAAGGCATCATTAAATGCACTATTTTTTAGTACCTATCTTACATTAGCTGAGGTAGGAGAATAGGGCAACACCAGTGTGGTCTCCAGCTTCTCTTTGTTCCTTCCACCTCTGACACATATATGCTCTTTGTCAGTCTTTCCTCATTCATTCTCTCCCTATGTCCAAACCTCTTCAACACACCCTCTTCTGCTCTCTCAACCACACACTTTATTTCCACACTTCTCTCTTACTCTTTTATTACTTATTTGATCAAACCACCCTCACACCACATATTGTCCTCAAGCAATTCATTTCCAACACATCCACCCTCCTGTATACAACCCTATCTATAGCCCATGCCCTGTAACCATATAGAATTGTTGTAACTACTATTTTTTCAGACATATCCATTTTTGTATATATGTCCTGGGGATAGGGGAGAAAGAAAACTGCCCATGTATTCCCTGTATGTTGTAGAAAGGAACAAAGTGGGATGAGAGCTGATGGCTGGAAATCTTCCCTTCCTGTATAACTTTCCAAAAGGAAGAACAGGGCAAGGAGCCAGGTGAGGAATTTTCTCTTAAAGGCTCAGTCATCTGTTCTTGATGTTACCTCACTCATGCGGGAAATGGCGGGCAGGTATGGAATATCAGTTATTGGGCTATGTGTGCACGAGGCTAGTTTGCAAGTGTAAAATCATCTTTGGCAAGGCTGAATCATTGGGAGCGCTATCTCTTCAAAGAACTTCTCACTGTAAAAGGAATGTACATTTCCTTGCTACTGGAAGTAGCACATCCTTAAGAAATTGGTCCTGAGTAATACCAGGATTCTTCTATAGAAATTGCTCCTGTTTTTACTTTTCCAAAAGGAGGAAAAGAGAATGGGGCAAAGTGAGGATTTTCCCTCTTGGGCTCAGTCCTCTGTTCTGAATGCTACCTTGCTAATGCGGGAAATGGCAGATATGTACGCAAAATATATGTATACATAGTAAATCCTTGATATAATGGATTTCAGATTTAATGGACCGGATTTAACTCATTTTCTCTCCACCTTCCTATTGATCTCCTGCTGCTTTCTCTTGTACATCTCCCAATCATTTGCACTCCTTCCTTGTAAGTACCACCCAAACGCATCTCTTTTCTCTTTCACAAAAAACTCTTTTCTTTAACTACAGTTCAACTAGGTTACATTCGATTTAACCAACTTCAGCATGAAAGGACACCTCTTCCCCCTCTCTTAGTCCATTAAATTGAGGATTTACTTTATGTATACTGATATTATGTATGAGAGAAGGGGCATGCACCCATGCATTTCATTTTAGAATAAATGTGTGATGGAGTATTTATTGGGCTGCATGCCAAATTTCGGAATGTTGGATTTGTTGATTATGCATGAAATGCCATAATAGTTTCGATGTTTTGCTATTTTGCTTCATGAAAGAAAAATGGGAAACAAGAAAGAAGAATGAAACATCTGATGAAGAGAAGAGTTTGCAGCTTGAGAAACTTCGTCGAAAGTAAGTGTATGTGAAGCATCTCTGTAATTAGAAATATGCTATTGGTTTTGTTTGAAATAGAGGTTTCTTGGAATAGTCCTGAAGGTAGATGATCGAGTTTCCTTTGTATTAATCCCACTGTCTCACCATTAGTGTGGGATCCCATTCTGTAGTTGGAGCCCCTAGACCAGTACACCTGATTTAAAGACATTGCTTATATCAAGATCAGGAAAAGTTTGTGTTACTAGGAATCTTTTATCTTAATGGTTATAACGTAAAATAATTATCAAGAATATTGGGATTAAAGGAGAAACCCTCCTTCCCCGAAAGTTCACATGAATCCTTTATAGTGTTTGATGTATATCTTTCACCTCTCTCGAATAACTTCATAGATTACTTGTTGAAGTAATTTTTTTTGATGACCTTTGATGTGCTTCATCATTCCACACTGATATATTAAGATTGAACATTTGACCGATCTGCCATCTAAGTTATCCAGTTCTGTAACAGGATAAAGTTTAAAGCAACTTCTTGAAACCTGAAAAACTTTAGTTCTTACCTACTTTTCATGAATAATCCTTGACCATACAAAACGTTTGCCAAACTGTACAGTTAAACTTTTAGATATTCAGTTTGGATTTAAAGAATGCTCATTGGCATATCCCAGAATAAGGAGTTCCTGGCATACAGAATTGGTACACATACCTGGCAGTATAGGGTGAGATTTTTAGTTTTTGCATAGCCCTTTGAATTTTTTCCTGAGTAATCTGTGTCCTCCTCACATGTATGTCCCTCGAGGCAATAGTTGTTGCTACCTCAGTGATCATCTGGTGATGTCACCTTCAAAGGAGGATTGTACAAGACAAGGGCTTCAAGTCATAGAGAGCTTTCAGAATGTGGGTTTTGTCATTTGCCTGGAAAATTCTCTTTAGTTCTCAGGTAGATCTTGACTCAGGCTGGCTTTGTTTATCTCCCAGAGGACAAAGCTCAGGATTATGTGATTACCATATGGTACCAAACCTTGATGTCTGAACTTCACTGAGATCTCAACTTCACCTAGAGCAGCTTTTAGGAGTTAAATTTTGCGGTCCTGTGCAGTGACATTGTGAGGCTGCAGGCCAAATATTTGCCTTTTGAATGAACTCTCTTTCCTGCTGCAGGCAGAGATCTTTCAGAAATGCTTCCCAAAGAACTTTTATATGTTATTTTGTTTTTGCTGGCATTGGCAACTAAGACGTCAATCAAGAACATCCTACTAATGTATGAGGACAAGATGTGGTGTGAAGCAGATTGATCGTGTGAGTAATGAAAGGGTACAGGAGATGTGTGGAAATAGATAGAGTGTGGTTGAGAGAGCAGAAGAGGGTGTGTTGAAATGGCTTAAGACATATGAAGAGAATGAGTGAGGAAAGATTGACAAAGAGGATGTATGTGCCAGAGGTGAAGGAACAAGAAGCAGGAAATCACATTAGAGGTGGAAGGATGGAGTGAAAAAGATTTTGATCACACTTGTACGTGATGATAGTTATGGAGGTGAAATTGCAATTCGGTAATAGTTCAGATAATTCTATTAAACTTTAAATTTCTCTATACATCCATCACTGCATGTTTCACGGAGACTATTCGCTTCATCAACTGCATACAATTCATGAAGTTTTTAAATCCCAATGCCTCCACAAAATATTCTGTGTTTCCTCTGCCATTCTTGACTATACATTGGCCTGACCATTAAAGGAAAAGTATGTGTGGGGCCTGGGTAGCATGATGTGTGTTAAACTCTTTTCCATATGTTATCATTTCTTGATAATTCTTTCATAATGATTTGGTTGATAACTTACGATGTGCTTTAAAGTTACCTGGGAACAAATTAAAGTTCTTAGTATTAGCAATTAAGACATTAAATGGTGTTATGGGTAGCATAATCAGATGAAGGGTACAATGTGACTGCATTGTTAAGGCCTATAGGGTGTTCATTTTCACGAGTGCTTAGCGATCACATTTTTATGTTCATCCCTGCATACTTTCCCTCTAGTGGGAGGGTAAATGAGTTACATGCTGTACATAGACACAAGAGTCTTCTTGTTTTTGATTCTGGGCTCTTATGAGTCAAGAGAAACTTAAAGCTCTGTTTTCTTGGTTAAGAAAGAAACCATAATTAAAGATATTCCCTATATGAACCACTCTTGGAAGGCTTTTTCAAGAAAACATCATACCTTATACCCAGTTTAATGCCTAAGAGATCTTTTGAACTTCACTTAATGCTGCTGAATGAATGTTTTTGCTCATTGAAATATAACTTAAAGGTGAGGGGGAAGAATGATTTGGGAATAACTTTGGTTAAAGTAGGACTGTAAAAGCTAAGGAGAAAGCACTCCTGCAGGAGTTGTGGGAATGTGTGAAAGAGTCTTAAGAATGTAATCTTCACACTGATATGAGGAAAAATTGAGATAGCTTACCAGAAGTGGGTGATTTTTAGCACTCATGCATCTAACCATGAGAAGTGAGAAAAGGAGACACAAGTGTTTTGTTAGGAGCTGAGCGAGCTTGTCTGCAGTTTTGAGGCAAAAGACCAGATATTAGTGATGATTGATATAAGAAAGTGATTAATGTTGCTGTTGAGGGTATGGTTGTGGGGGAGGTTATTCTGTGATGATCCTGAAATACTTGATGATGATTATCTGTCTTAATCATATGGAGAGTGACTGTGGATACCAACTCTCCCTGTATTGAAATTGACTAAGATAAGGTAGCAGAGGGTGTTTGCAGCACAGTGGAGCCAGGATTACTAGCAATTGCCATAGTATTAAAGCTTGTTCTTTTTTTCATTGCTCTGACATTTATTTTTATTGACTTCTCTGCATAGAGAAAGAAATTTTATAAACAATGACCCTTCCAGCATTGATATTGACCAAGATGAGTCAGCAGATGTTCCTCTTGCAAGTGAAGCCATTGTTGCCAGTAGTTGCCGGAAAACTAAAGCATGTTAATTTTTTCATTATTCTTATGATATGTGTTATTATTTATCTTTCTGAGTATTATAATGTAAATTGTAGTCTAGCGTGTTCTGTAAGCACACACAGACTTTAGAGGTGTGCCTAAACAAGATAGTGTTGACATTTGTAGCATTCCTGTGTGTCTAATTCCCTTCTTTGAGGGATATCAGTTATCCATCATTTTTCATCTTGCTTGGTTACTTCAGATTTTTTCTTAGATTATATGCATTGTCTTCTCTTTATCAGCCTCCCAGAAGTAAATATGTTTAATAGAATAGGAGAGAGAAAGAATAGAGGAGACGTTATTACAGAACCATATACATAGTATTTACCTTGAAGCTATCCAGAACTGAAGCTTGTTCGTTTTTTCATTGTTTTGATATTATTCATATAATTACCTCTTAGTACAGTAATAGAAATTATTCTTGTTCCTTTGTTTCATTCTCTCAGTATTAATGTATTCACCTATGTATCATTCTGTTCATAAGAGTATTACTTTAGAAGAAAAAGTTGTAGATCACGTCTTATTAATCTGCTCCAAGTAATGAATACGTGTGTAATTAGACTGGGAATTAGAGAATATAGGGAAGACAAAATACTGATAGTCAGAAAGCCATGCAGACCACATATTGTGGTCTGCATGGCTGGAGAACACAGTTGATAATACAGAGAAATTAAACAAATGATGCCAAACCCAACCAGATGTTTTTACACAAACTTCCATTTGATGTTAGTAATCAAATATTTTTATGAATCATAGGATTTTGAAAAGGGAATAGTTCAGTTTGTGATAAAGAACAAATTAGTAACTCAAAGTATAGGCTTAGAAAAAACAAGTGATTGAATTAATGGAGTGTCCCGTGCTGATGAAGCAGTCCTAAATTTTACATACTCTCACATTGCTGTTAATGGCTTAGAAATACCTTTATATGTTCTTTTTTCTTTGCTTAAGTATGAGTATATGTCAGGTACAGAGAAAAAAATAATTCTACTCACACTTAGAAATCCAAGAAATTCTAGGGAATTGAGAGGAAAACAGCCCTAACATGAAATTAAGCAAAAAAAAAGTCTTGTGTAAAAGTACTCTTATAGCGTAAGAGTGGTGAATGAATGGAATAAGATGGAGGAGGACATGGTAAGTGCACACAGCACACAGAAATTTATAAAGTTATTTGATAGTAGAGAATGCTCAAGATTTTGGGTCCCACAAGTGTAAACTTCCCTCCCCATACAGTATAAATGATTAAACCTGCACACATACTTTTTGCTTTATAGAAGTACAGTATTATCACAGTAATGTTATATTTGCAGGCGGGTGAAGCGGGCCAACAAGGAGGAGAATATGTGGGACTGCAGTGTATGTACCTACAGAAACTCCCCAGAGGCCTTCAAGTGCCTCATGTGTGATGTTCGCAAGGGTACATCTACGAGGTAATATTGCATTATTGGTTTATAACTCAGTTTCGTTTCCTATGAATTAAAAGTTGACCATCCAAAGGATAGGGAAAAGTCCATTGATTATGGGATTCACTAGTCCTAAGTTAGAGTGCTATGGGTAGGGCTTGTCGCCACACACTTGGCAGGTCCCGAGAAAAGGTTTATGACCACCAAGCATGATTACTAGGAGGTTACTGAGCCTTTTAGGCTGCTACAGTGACTTGTACTTTGTTTTGATTGTCATATATAGCCAGCTTACAGTGAATGCAGAATTCAACTTATGGCAGGAAATTACATATGTAGATTGGTGTTTCTATTACCCTTCTGTGTCATGGTAGATTGATATCCATACCACTGAGGGTTGATTCAGGGTTTACTACGGTCGTGAAAGCGTAATTTTGTAAAAGGGTTCTAGGGGAACAGTATTCAGTGAACAGATAAATGTTTCCAATTTCTGATGTCTTCTGTATACAAAAAAAAGAAATGATAGAATTTTATTGTTTTAAAACTGAAATTATTAATGTCACTCGAAAAGAAAGGGGAAATGTTTGTAATATGTAAGTAAACTTTTCAGAATTTGCAAAAATGATTATTTTAACTTTGACAATCTTTATATTTAGCCAGGTTTGAATTCCTGTGATAGTGCAACAGGATTACATTGTTTAATGGCTATATATGAAACGAACACACATTGTTGTTTTAAGTCTAGAACATAGAAGCATAGCATTTTTTGGTCCTTTGAATTCATTACAGTATCTTTTGTGAGAAATACCCAGTTACAGATTTTTTCTCCCAATGAGCTTATCCTTTCTTCCTCTGTTGGAGGGGGGCACAAAATCCCTTCTACAAGAAATTCTTAGTGGGAAACCCTGATATTGTAGCATATTGCTAACATGTAGCATTGTTCTTATTACCCCCAAGGAGCTTATCTCTCTTCCTCTGTTAGAGGGAGCACAAAATCCCTTCCACAAGAAATTTTTGGTGGGAAACCCTGATATAATAGCATATTGCTAACATGTAGCATTGTTCCTTTTCCCGCCTCAAGGGACACAAAATTCCTTCCACAAGAAATTTATGGTGGGAAACCCTGATGTATTTATATTTATATGTTATACTTTGTCACTGTCTCCCACGTCAACGAGGTAGTGCGAGGCAACAGACGAAAGAATGGCCTAACCAACCCACATACACATTTTTTTTTTTTTTTTTTTTTTTTTATTATACTTTGTCGCTGTCTCCCGCGTTTGCGAGGTAGCGCAAGGAAACAGACGAAAGAAATGGCCCAACCCCCCCCCCCATACACATGTATATACATACGTCCACACACGCAAATATACATACCTACACAGCTTTCCATGGTTTACCCCAGACGCTTCACATGCCTTGCTTCAATCCACTGACAGCACGTCAACCCCGGTATACCACATCGCTCCAATTCACTCTATTCCTTGCCCTCCTTTCACCCTCCTGCATGTTCAGGCCCCGATCACACAAAATCTTTTTCACTCCATCTTTCCACCTCCAATTTGGTCTCCCTCTTCTCCTTGTTCCCTCCACCTCCGACACATATATCCTCTTGGTCAATCTTTCCTCACTCATCCTCTCCATGTGCCCAAACCACTTCAAAACACCCTCTCCTGCTCTCTCAACCACGCTCTTTTTATTTCCACACATCTCTCTTACCCTTACGTTACTCACTCGATCAAACCACCTCACACCACACATTGTCCTCAAACATCTCATTTCCAGTACATCCATCCTCCTGCGCACAACTCTATCCATAGCCCACGCCTCGCAACCATACAACATTGTTGGAACCACTATTCCTTCAAACATACCCATTTTTGCTTTCCGAGATAATGTTCTTGACTTCCACACATTCTTCAAGGCCCCCAGGATTTTCGCCCCCTCCCCCACCCTATGATCCACTTCCGCTTCCATGGTTCCATCCGCTGCCAGATCCACTCCCAGATATCTAAAACACTTCACTTCCTCCAGTTTTTCTCCATTCAAACTCACCTCCCAATTGACTTGACCCTCAACCCTACTGTACCTAATAACCTTGCTCTTATTCACATTTACTCTTAACTTTCTTCTTCCACACACTTTTCCAAACTCAGTCACCAGCTTCTGCAGTTTCTCACATGAATCAGCCACCAGCGCTGTATCATCAGTGAACAACAACTGACTCACTTCCCAAGCTCTCTCATCCCCAACAGACTTCATACTTGCCCCTCTTTCCAAAACTCTTGCATTTACCTCCCTAACAACCCCATCCATAAACAAATTAAACAACCATGGAGACATCACACACCCCTGCCGCAAACCTACATTCACTGGGGGAAACACACATATATATATATATATATATATATATATATATATATATATATATATATATATATATATATATATATATATATATATTTTTTTTTTTTTTTTTTTTTTTTTTTTTTATATACTTTGTCGCTGTCTCCCGCGTTTGCGAGGTAGCGCAAGGAAACAGACGAAAGAAATGGCCCGACCCCCCCCCCCCCCCATACACATGTACATACACACGTCCACACACGCAAATATACATACCTACACAGCTTTCCATGGTTTACCCCAGACGCTTCACATGCCTTGCTTCAATCCACTGACAGCACGTCAACCCCTGTATACCACATGACTCCAATTCACATATACATACCTATACATTTCAACGTATACATATATATACATACACAGACTTATACATATATATACACATGTACATAATTCATACTTGCTGTGTTTATTCATTCCCATTGCCACCCCGCCACACATGAAATGACATCCCCCTCCCCCCGCATGCGTGTGAGGTAGTGCTAGGAAAAGACAGTGAAGGCCACATTCGTTCACACTCAGTCTCTAGCTCTCATGTATAATGCACCGAAACCTCGGCTCCCTTTCCACATCCATGCCCCACAAAACTTTCCATGGTTTACCCCAGACGCTTCACATTCCCTGGTTCAATCCATTGACAGCACGGCGACCCCGGTATACCACATCGTTCCAATTCACTCCATTCCATGCACGCCTTTCACCCTCCTGCATTTTCAGGCCCCGATCGCTCAAAATCTTTTTTACTCCGTCTTTCCAATTTGGTCTCCCACTTCTCCTTGTTCCCTCCACCTCTGACACATATATCCTCTTTGTCAGTCTTTCCTCACCCTTATATATTAGCACATTGCTAACATGTAGCATTGTTTCTTTTCCCCTAAGGAGCTTATCCTCTCTTCCTCTGCTGGAGGGGATACAAAACTCCTTTCACAAGAAATTTATGGTGGGAAACCCTAATATTATAGCATATAGCCAACATGTAGCATTGTTTCTTTCATAACATTAAACAATTTCTTTCAGAAAACCTCGATTGAATGCTGAGTTAGTAGCAGCACAAGTGGCACAAGTTGTACCTCCCAAAGTCAAGAAGTCTGAAAGAAAGGACCGGGAACGGAAAGGAGAAGGTCGTAACCTACAGAAAGGCAGGTTAGTTATACAAGGCAACAGAACTAGTATGTCTTACAAGGCAACAGAAACAATAAGTGTCCATCAGGCATTAGAGTATATATATACAAAATGATAAATTTCTAAAAGAGCATAGAATAAAACTATATGCTGTATGCTCATTACAGTGATGACATTTGGTTTATTTAAATTGTGCACCATTTCTTTGGAGTTGAAATTGCCATCAAAACTTTGGCATGTCCTACAATACTGTCTCTGGAGATTTTTTTTTAATACTTGATTACTATTTCCCACATTAGAAAGGTAGTGCTACGAAGAGACAAAGGAAGGCTGCATCCACTCATAGCCATTCTCTAGCTGTCATGTGTAATGCACCAAAACCACAGCTCCTTATCCACAACCAGACCCCACAGCCTTCCCATGGTTTACCCCAGACACCTCACGTGCCTTGGTTTAGTCCATTGCCAGCACATCGACCCCAGTATACCATATTATTCCAATTCACTCCATCCTGCACATGCGTTTCTCCCTTCTACATGTTCTGTCCTTGATTGCTCAAAATAGTTTTTCATCTGTCTTTCCATCTCCAGTTTGGTCTCCCTGTTCCCATTGTTTCCTCTACTTCCATCACATGTATCCTCTTTGTCAAGCTTTCCTCATTCTCTCTTCACATTTATCCAAACAGTTTTAGAAGACTTTCTTCAGCTCTCTCAACCACACTCTTTTTATAACCACACCTCTCTCTTACCCTTTCGTTACTTATTCGATCATACCATCTCACACCACATATTGTCCTCAAACATTTCATGCCTTGCTTCCATATAATATTGTTGAGATTACTATACCCTCGCACATACCTATTTTGACCTCCCTGGTAATTTTCTCTCTTTCCACACTTACTTCAGTGCTCCCAGAACCTTTCCCTCCTTACTTAATGTAAGACTCACTTCCACTTCAGTGGTTCCATTTGCTGCCATGTCCACTCCCAGATGTCTAAAACAATCCACATCATCCAATTTTTCTCCATTCAAACTCACTCCCCACCTAACCTATCAGTCAACCATGCTTAACCCAATAACCCTGCTTTTATTTACTTCCAACTCCCTCAT
Source organism: Panulirus ornatus (assembly GCF_036320965.1). Classification (NCBI taxonomy): domain Eukaryota; kingdom Metazoa; phylum Arthropoda; class Malacostraca; order Decapoda; family Palinuridae; genus Panulirus; species Panulirus ornatus. Next base: position 22,731,078 of record NC_092265.1, read on the forward strand.
TTCACACATTCCTCCAAACTCAGTTTCAAATTTCTGCAGTTTCTCTCTCAAATCTGCCACCAGTGCTATACCATCAACAAACAACAAATGACTCACTTCCCAGTCCCTTTCATCCCCCACAGACTGCATACCTGCCCCTTTCTCCAAGACTCTTGCATTTACCTCCCTCATCACCCTATCCATAAATGAATTAAAAAACTATGGTGTAATCACATGCCCCTGCCACAGACCAACCTTCACGTGGAACAGTTCACTGTCCTTTCTTCCTACTCATTCACATGCCTTACACCCTTGATAAAAGCTTCTCTGCCTCTAGCCCCTTTCCTTCTGCATCTTTTATTTTTAAGACCATTCACAGGCATCTCTGTCAGCCCTGTCATTTAATTTCTCTCGATCCATAAATGCCACACACAAATCCATCTGTTTCCCTGAGTATTTCTCTCACATTTCCTAAAGCAAACACCTGATCCACACATCCTCTACCACTTCTGAAACCACAGTGCTCCTTCCCAGTGTAATGCTCTGAACATGTCTTCACCCCTCTCAATCATTACCCTCCCATACAACTTTCCAGGTGAGGTGCCTGAGGATTGGCGGAATGCGTGCATAGTGCCATTGTACAAAGGCAAAGGGGATAAGAGTGAGTGCTCAAATTACAGAGGTATAAGTTTGTTGAGTATTCCTGGTAAATTATATGGGAGGGTGTTCATTGAGAGGGTGAAGGCATGTACAGAGCATCAGATTGGGGAAGAGCAGTGTGGTTTCAGAAGTGGTAGAGGATGTGTGGGTCAGGTGTTTGCTTTGAAGAATGTATGTGAGAAATACTTAGAAAAGCAAATAGATTTGTATGTAGCATTTATGGATCTGGAGAAGGCATATGATAGAGTTGATAGAGATGCTCTGTGGAAGGTATTAAGAATATATGGTGTGGGAGGCAAGTTGTTAGAAGCAGTGAAAAGTTTTTATCGAGGATGTAAGGCATGTGTAGGTGTAGGAAGAGAGGAAAGTGATTGGTTCTCAGTGAATGTAGGTTTGCAGCAGGGGTGTGTGATGTCTCCATGGTTCTTTAATTTGTTTATGGATGGGGTTGTTAGGGAGGTGAATGCAAGAGTTTTGGAAAGAGGGGCAAGTATGAAGTCTGTTGGGGATGAGAGAGCTTGGGAAGTGAGTCAGTTGTTGTTCGCTGATGATACAGTGCTGGTGGCTGATTCATGTGAGAAACTGCAGAAGCTGGTGACTAGGTTTGGTAAAGTGTGTGAAAGAAGAAAGTTAAGAGTAAATGTGAATAAGAGCAAGGTTATTAGGTACAGTAGGGTTGAGGGTCAAGTCAATTGGGAGGTGAGTTTGAATGGAGAAAAACTGGAGGAAGTGAAGTGTTTTAGATATCTGGGAGTGGATCTGGCAGCGGATGGAACCATGGAAGCGGAAGTGGATCATAGGGTGGGGGAGGGGGCGAAAATTCTGGGAGCCTTGAAGAATGTGTGGAAGTCGAGAACATTATCTCGGAAAGCAAAAATGGGTATGTTTGAAGGAATAGTGGTTCCAACAATGTTGTATGGTTGCGAGGCGTGGGCTATGGATAGAGTTGTGCGCAGGAGGATGGATGTGCTGGAAATGAGATGTTTGAGGACAGTGTATGGTGTGAGGTGGTTTGATCGAGTAAGTAACGTAAGGGTAAGAGAGATGTGTGGAAATAAAAAGAGCGTGGTTGAGAGAGCAGAAGAGGGTGTTTTGAAATGGTTTGGGCACATGGAGAGAATGAGTGAGGAAAGATTGACCAAGAGGATATATGTGTCGGAGGTGGAGGGAACGAGGAGAAGAGGGAGACCAAATTGGAGGTGGAAAGATGGAGTGAAAAAGATTTTGTTTGATCGGGGCCTGAACATGCAGGAGGGTGAAAGGAGGGCAAGGAATAGAGTGAATTGGAGCGATGTGGTATACCGGGGTTGACGTGCTGTCAGTGGATTGAATCGGGGCATGTGAAGAGTCTGGGGTAAACCATGGAAAGCTGTGTAGGTATGTATATTTGCGTGTGTGGACGTATGTATATACATGTGTATGGGGGTGGGTTGGGCCATTTCTTTCGTCTGTTTCCTTGCGCTACCTCGCAAACGCGGGAGACAGCGACAAAGCAAAAAAAAAAAAAAAAAAAAAAAAAAAAACTTTCCAGGTACACTCAACAAACTTATACCTCTGTAGTTTGAACACTTATCTTTATTAACATGGCCTTCATACAGTGGCATTATACATGCATTTCGACAATCCTCAGGCATCCCACCATGATCCATACTTACATTGAAATATCATACTTACATTGAAATTGTATACTAAGCAATCAACAACACAATCACCCCTTAATGAATTCAACTGCAATACCATCCACTCAAGCCACCTTGACATACCGTATGTATGACTATCACTACCTCCTCTCTCTTCACTAAACCTCTCTCCATGACTCACTTTGCATACCATCCAGTTATTCATAGAGTGACTTTGTTGTAGCATATGTATATTTTGCAAGAATGCAAGTTTACCTGGTGACAAGATGTATCTAGCATAAGCCTATTTTACCATCTTTTCTATTTATTGTATTTAATATTGGCATATTTGCAATTCCTTACAACAACAGTTTTCGTTTCTTTTTGTAATTATTAGGTATTGTTGTTTGTAGTTGTTGGGCTGCTAGTTATTGCTGTAAGTATCTTGTATGGTTTGAAGCTTTTGTGATATTTGCTTTTGAGTGGTTGGAAGACCAAGTAGATGAGATGTAGTTTAGGGTGGAGCAAGTGAATATTATGAAGGATATAATTTTTTTCTTGTCTAAATCTGGCATCAGTCATAGTTCTGTGGGCATTTACACTGCATGTTGCTTTTGTGTTGATGTTTGTGATGTGGGTAATGAACACGACGTGTTTGTCGTACATGATTCCCAGAATGGTCTGTATTTTGTTGAGCATGAGTGATTGTCCATTCAGGTGACTGGAAGATACACCTAACAGCAATAGGAATGAAGGAGAGAGACTAGTATTTTGGGAGGAGTTAAGTCAATGCTTCATACAATTTGGTGTGAGGGACCACTTAATAGTGTTTGGTAATTTGAGTGCAAGAATGGATGATGTGACCATCTAGGTTATAATGGGGAGAATGGGATTCCCATTGTGAATGAAAATAGTAAGTAGCTTCTAGAGCTGTGTTGAAAAAGGACTTGTGATTGGGGATGCATTTGTGGTCGAGTGAGGTTAATGGTAAGGAGGCATTACAGCATTGGAATTTATCCTGATTGATGGGCATGTTTAAGAGTGACTTTTGGATGTGAATATGCTGAGAGGGGCAGCTGGCAGGATGTCTAAGCACTTCTTGGTGGAAATGAGGGTGAAGGTTTGTACTTGAAGAGGCTATAGGAAAAGAGGAAATATTATGTCATAATGAATTCCTACTGCTGTGCTTTATCTACTGGCTGATTGTAGCTAGTTAGCAGGAAGCTCTAGTGAAATCAGTACGTCGTTGACTGGCTTTAAGCTTAACTTGGGTACTTTCCACTCCTACAGCAGTTGTAGGTAGCTGGAGTAGTTTAAGTTTAATATTACAGTGTAAGATTACTGGTTGTATAACCACCTTAGTTTACATGAGTCAGACTGACTGCTTTAGTGGACACTACTTCTTAGGAAACAGTTACTTGCCAGAGTGATCACTTGCTGTGACCACACTTTTTTCTCTCTCATATTTGTTCTTTCATGTACACCATGTCAGTTAAATACCAGATTGTGGAATTAATTATGCACTTATGTGTTATATATACATTTAACTCTGTCAGTGAAAAGTTTTTATCAAAGGTGTAAGGCTTGTGTACAAGTAGGAAGAGAGGAGTATGAGTAGTTCCAAGTGATGGATGGTCTGTGGTAGGGATGTGTCATGTCACCATGGTGGTTCATTTTGTTTATGGATGGGGTGGTGAGGGAGGTAAATGCGAGAGTCTTGGAGAGAGGGCGAGTATGCAGTGTCTGGGGGATGAGAGGACCTGGGATGTGAGTCATTTGTTGTTTGCTGATGAAACAGCATTGGTGGCATATTCAAGTGAGAAACTGCAGAGGTTGGTGACTGACTTTGGAAAAGTGTGCAAAGGAGAAAGTTGAGTGAATGTGAATAAAAGCAAGGTTATTAGTATTAGGTTCAGCAGGTTTGTGGGACAGGTTGGTTGGGGAATGGGTTTGAATGGAGCAAACTTTGGAAGAAGTGAAGTGTTTTAGATATCTGGGAGTGGACGTGGCTGTGAATGGTACCATGGAAGTGGAAGTGAGCCATAGGGGTCAGGGAGGGGATGAAGGTTCTGGGAGTACTGAAGAACGTGTGGAAAGAGAGAACATTATTTTGAAGGGCAAAATAGGTATGTTTGAAGGAATAGTAGTCCCAACAGTATTATATGGATGCGAGGCATGGGCAATAGATAAAGCTGTGCGGAGGAGGATGGATGTGTTGGAAATGAAATGTTTGAGGACAGTCTGTAGTGTGAGGTGGTTTGATTGAGCAAGTAATGAAAATGGAAGAGTGATTTGCAGTAATAAAAAGATTGTGGCTGAGAGAGCCAAAGAGGGTGTTCTAAAATAATGTGGACATAAGGAGAGAATGAGTGAGAAAAGGTTAACAAAGAGGATACATGTGTCAGATGTGGAGGGGAGACCAGATTGGAGATAGAAGGATGGAGCAAAAAAGATTTTGAGGAATTAGGGCTTGAACATGCATGAGGGTGAGATGCATGCATGGTATAGAGTGAATTGGTATAATGCGGTGTACTTGTGTTGATGTGTTGTCAAAGGACTGAATCAGGGCATGTGAAGTGTTTAGGATAAACCATGGAAAAGTTTATAGAGAATGGATGTGAGCTAATGTGGCCTATCTTCGTCTGTTCCTGACACTTTCTTGCCTATGCCAAAAACGGCAATCAAATTTGAGAAAAAAAAAAGGTTGGTGTAAAGAGGTGCACTAGTTATGAATTTGCCTGCTATGAGTATTATGAATGATAGATTGAAATGGGTGTAGGGATGGGTGTCCAGAGATTTAGGAATATGTCCCCATCTCTTCCATATCATAATAGGGTCAGTCATTATTATTACTCCAAAGCCTCCTTCACTAAATCCTTTTACTTCTTGGTCTCCCTCTTCCTACCCCCAATTTTGACATTAGATCCTTTTAGTTAGTCTTCACTCATCCTCTTCATATGTCCAAACCATTTTAGCATATTAGTCTGCTCTCTCAGCCAGATTGCCAAACACCTCTAATGCAATCATCCTTTACAGTCACCTAGCCTCTTGCCACACATAATTTTGTTCAAGGTTATTTCTCATTATATATCTTTTTCAGACCAAGATTGAAGAATGTTGACAGAAGTACTGCACAACATAATGCAGTTACAGTAAACAACGTCACTGTCATTATTACAGAGTTCCAACCCAAGCAGCGTAAAACTTCTTCTGGAAATAGCTCAGCAACTACAAATGGTGATACATCCCAGATCATGTCATCCTCAGAAGCAGGTTCCATCTCAGATGCTTCAACAGATACACGTAATGGTGATATAACAACTGAATCCCGAAGTTCATAGGTCTGTGAAATATTCTGTACTGAGCCTGAAGCCTCCAGCCATTTTGTGAACACACATACCATTGGCTTCAGTGAATACCACCAGTAGAACGTTCAATTTTATATAGAAGTTTTTATTAATAGTTAATGATGGAAGTCTTTAAAAGATTACAACTTGGCTCTGGTTATTGGTCTGTGGCATAAGGCCATGTGATGTCATAAACACTTGTATGTGCTGACGTGAGAAATCTAGCAGACATTATGATGAAGCAGCTAGTGGTTACTCAAAAGTGAGAGAAAAAGGACTCTCAAATGGCTCTTGGAATGCCATACAACTCTAGTTTGTATTTAGTTTGGTTAACCTCAAAGGTACTACTTATGCTTTTAGCATAATGACCACATTAACATTTTTACAGTGTTTGTGTAAGACTGCCTTTGATCATTACTGCCTTCAATTGTAAAAGCCAGTAGGTAGTGATACCTGTCGCCTGTTAAGTTCTCTGTCATAAACAATAAAACACGAAGGGAACTCAACACCAGTGGATCATTTAGAGTTATAATTTCACTCTTGCTACTTTTTTGGACAGACCTCAGGTTAAGAAATGGGTTTGTCATGTTAACCAAACACATTAACTTGAATAATGATAACTCTTAGTCTAATATTTATCGGCATTATGAATTTTGTTATAATCATGTTACTATTTCAGACTGAGAATGAAGAACCATTGTTATGATAATGTACAAATATATCATGTTGCCTTGTTAGCATTGTCTAAAAATTAACTGAATTACAGAGGTGCCACTATGTGTTTTACTAAGACAGTTGTATGGATTAATCTCACAGCCTCCATATTTTTGATGCTTGATAAAGAGTTCTAACACCTTTGTATTATTTCTTGGTACAGTCACAATAATGCCAAGAAACATTTCAGTATGGTTAGTATTGGGCTATAAGCCCTAGATGTAAATTTGTAATGAAAATGGTAGTGTAATATAGCGTGTCTGTATTTGTGTGTGAAAGAGAGAGGTGAAAGGTTTGATACATTTTGCTAAAAATGATGTACAGTAGCATTGAGTATCACTTTTAAGACTAGTATATTATTGTGTGACATGCTTTTTAAATGACTATGTACTTTTATAGATAAATCAGTGTCAAAATAATATTCCCTACAGATTGTTTTTGTATATGTTGAGAGAGGATTTTCTGCAAAATTTAATTGAACTTATCATTTTTATGTCATGCTATCATGGGTTGAAATTTTCTTGTGAAATGGAGATTTATTTGGTTCCATGTCCTGACGGAGTGATCAACTCTGTACATACCATAAAAAGTCATACCTTATCATCCCTGCTTGGCCAGGGATTGAATTTGGGTTGTGAATGTAAATCATTAGATCCCACACCAAGTTGTGTCAAATAATTATTTACCTAGTTGTGTACAAGCTTGATGACATTGGTGTAAGTAGTTTTTTGTTTATGTACTTCAGATATATGACTATCTAGTTTCTGCCGATGCTTTTTTAGTACGATTGAAACTATTGCATCATTTCATCACATCAGAACATATTTTTTCCATAGAAATAATTTTACCGTCCCTGTCATCTGATGAAATAGTAATTTGGCAGACATTATATTTACATGTCATAAACTGATCAGGAATATGTTAATGACTAGGATGTTCTGTCCAATTTTTTTTTTTTTTTTTTTTTTTTTTTTTTTTTTTTTTATCTGCCATTGCCATTCAGTTCATAAAGTCTTGAAACATCCAAGAAGTAGTATTAATCAGGATTATGGTTGTATGTATAGTAAGTTGGTAACTACTGCATAACTGTGTAGCTCCCTGTTGATTCAAATAAACCAGTGACTAATTAGATTATTCTGTTAACAACCAAGATCTTTATCAGTTAAAAATATTTAGTGGCTGAAATATGTAGATACATCAGGGAAATATATCCAAATGCAGGAACCCAAAAATTACTTGTATGTGTATATTTTTGTCTGTTTATTTTGTAAAATACATTTCATAAAGAAAATGTGTTATATGTGATGTAAAAGTGGACCAAGAAGCAAGTAATATTAAATTGATGGTATTGTTTTAAAGTTTTGAAATATTAATCATGGATTTTACGGGTCTAAATAAGTCATATTTTTACTTAATCGAAATTTTGGGCCTGAAAAGTTTGATAAATAGCCTTGAAATTACTATTTGGTGTGAATTTCAATCATAAGCCTGAAAAATGGTCCAAAAGATAATTATTCTCGTAATCCTTGTCCTATTTTCCTGTTGAGTTTTCAAGTAATTATATGGAATGTAATGATAATGTGATTGTAGAATTATAGTTCTGTTGAAATGATAATGCTTATACCTTATTTAGTTAGCACATTTGCAAAATTGGGTCTGAAAATTGGTTTCAGTAGGCCTTAAAAGTATTCTCTTGCTGGAAGTCAAAGAAGCCGTAATATATATTTAGGTGACTGTAATGATGGGATATTGAGAATAAGGATATATTGTGATTATAAAGTTGTCTGTGTCAACCAAAGTTTTATACAGTTCTCTAAAATATAATACCAACAGCAGATTTACATGCTGTGTTTGGGTTTCAGCAATCAGTTCATATAAAAATTCAAATTACATTCAGATTCATTATATTTTAATTAAACCCTCCTTTCCAGTAATAAAAAGAGCTATACTATTTCAGATGTATTATCAACAAAATTATTTTGCAATATTTAACGTATGATGAGGTACATATAACGAGATTTCTTGGATGTGTCCATCTGGTTACATGTATATATTTCTTTCATTCATTCATACCTGCTTGCCATTTCCCACCTTAGTGAGGTAGTTTTAGTAGAGTAAAAGTCCTGACTAAGCAGTTTCCTCTGTTCCATCTTTTGGAATATGTCCTTGTTAGCTTCTTTCCTTTGTTCTTTCTTTTGGAATGGCCTAGGCCCTTTCCTTTATTCTTTCTTCTGGAATGTGCAAGGCTCTTTCTTTTAGAATGTATTAATGTAATGCTCCTACTCCTTGTAAGTCACCCTCTTCAACACTCAGGAGATATTTGTATGTGGGTAGTAATGTAGTGGGGAAGAAATGGTTGATGATGAACTTTCAAGTGTATGTAATATAATTATTGGTGCAGTAGCAGATTCTAGTAAAGGTAATGAAGTTTTTAAACTGCTGAGATTTTACAAATGTGGTTGCAAACTTAAAATTGAAGAGATATTAACCATGGAAAAGTCTATGGGGCTTGGTTGTTGATAGGGGGCTCAGGTTTTAGTACTTTATACATGACGAGAGTTGATGTGAGTGTTGTATTTATATCTGTTACCCATTCCTTCTGGTAACCTTTAAGGGGGTGGCCATGGTAAAAGAGTCTCCATAAATGATAAACTCCATTGAGTAAATGAGGCAGTTTGTCAGCTACTAGTCCTTCCTTGCTAACATGGAAAATGGCTAACATTAAAAAAATGAACAGAATTATTAATTTGACCTGTAAAGTGACACAATTAAAGATTCTAAAGGCAATTAGGCATTTAGAACAAAACATACACACTAGAAAAAATATAAGGATAGTAAGACAAACTCTGCGTTGTGTTTATACAGATAAATGAAAACTATCGTCTTATCTTAGGAAAAGTAGAATGATGTATATTGGACAGACCTAATACCAGGAACAGTGTGTAGACTGTAGACAAAGAAGCTGTTGCCAGATAGAAGACATATACAGTGAAGAGGTTGGATATTTATGACACTTATACATGGACAAACAAGAAAAAGACAAAAGTTTATAGTGTAGACAAGGAAGGATGAAATGAAAGTGTAGATGAAAAAGACAAATTTATTGATTTAGTATCGTATGAAGATGTTGATAAGAACACAGAATGAAACAAATGAACATGAACTAAAGAAAAAGAGAAAATGATGAGTCAGGTGCCCCAAAATATCATGGTAGATGACAGTGATAACAGGTTGAGAAATAAATGCACAAGAATGAAGCCAGAGGATGCTAGGAAGCAAAATGTAAGTGAAGAAAATTATGAAACTTCATTATAATATTTAACCTAATAAATACTGATTTTCCATGTAAGTCATATGACATCAGCAGTTGACTGAGAGTGTGCCATATATATTCTTTGGCACTTAAAAATCTTGGGCTTGGTAAATGAGAGTAGTTACTCGGAAAGCAACCACTTACACCTTGGATAGTATTTCCACATCCTCTGCCCATATTTATTCATCTCATCTGATCAGTAACCATCAAATGATCTGAGGGATAGTATATCATTTTTGAGCTGCTTATGCAGCAAATAAAATATATACATTTTTTTTTCTTTGTTTCATACTTGATCGCCATTTCCCACATTAGCGAGGTAGCTTTATGAATGGACAAAAAATGCTGTTCCCCATCCTGATCCCGGCCCGAGGGAAGTTTCCATGGTTCACCCCAGATATTTTACATGCCCTAGTTTAAGTCCACTGGCAGCATGTTGACCGACCCCAGTATACCACATCATTCCAATGTACCGTATTCCATGCATGCCTTTCACCACCCTCCAGAATGCTCAAAAGCTTATCCATTCCATTCCTCCACCTCCAAATTGGTCTCCCTGTTCCCTCCACTTCTGACAATTGTATCCTATGTCCAGACCATTTCAGTACACCCTCTTGTACTCTCTCAAACACACTCAGTACCACACATCTCTCGTAGCCTTTCATGAATTACTAGATCAAACTACCTCACCATATACTGTCATCAAACATTTCATTTCCAACCCATTCACCCTCCTCCACTTAGCCTAATGTTTAGCTCATGCTTCACATACATAAAACGTTGGGACTACTATTCCTTCAAACATACCCATTTTTGCCCTCCAAGATAATGCTTACTCCTTCCACACATTCTTCAATGCTCCTAGAACCTTTGTCCCCTCCCTGAACACTATGACTGACTCAGTGAATGAATATAGGGGAGAAAGAATACTTCCCACCTATTCCCTGTGTGTCATAGATGACTAAAAGGGGAGAGAGTGGAGGGCTGGAAATCCTCCCTCTCCCGTTTTTAATTTTCCAAAAGAAGGAACAGAAAACAGGGCCAAGTGAGTATATTTCCTCAAAGCCTCAGTCCTCTTTTCTTAACAATACCTCGCAAATGCGGGAAATAATACAGTGTATGAAATTTTTTTTTTTTTTTTTTTTTTTTTCCACTGTCTCCCGCGTTTGCGAGGTAGCGCAAGGAAACAGACGAAAGAAATGGCCCAACCCACCCCCATACACATGTATATACATACGTCCACACACGCAAATATACATACCTACACAGCTTTCCATGGTTTACCCCAGACGCTTCACATGCCCTGATTTAATCCACTGACAGCATGTCAACCCCGGTATACCACATCGCTCCAATTCACTCTATTCCTGGCCCTCCTTTCACCCTCCTGCATGTTCAGGCCCCGATCACACAAAATCTTCTTCACTCCATCTTTCCACCTCCAATTTGGTCTCCCTCTTCTCCTCGTTCCCTCCACCTCCGACAAATATATCCTCTTGGTCAATCTTTCCTCACTCATTCTCTCCATGTGCCCAAACCATTTCAAAACACCCTCTTCTGCTCTCTCAACCACGCTCTTTTTATTTCCACACATCTCTCTTACCCTTACGTTACTTACTCGATCAAACCACCTCACACCACACATTGTCCTCAAACATCTCATTTCCAGCACATCCATCCTCATGCGCACCACTCTATCCATAGCCCACGCCTCGCAACCATACAACATTGTTGGAACCACTATTCCTTCAAACATACCCATTTTTGCTTTCCGAGATAATGTTCTCGACTTCCACACATTCTTCAAGGCTCCCAGAATTTTCGCCCCCTCCCCCACCCTATGATCCACTTCCGCTTCCATGGTTCCATCCGCTGCCAGATCCACTCCCAGATATCTAAAACACTTCACTTCCTCCAGTTTTTCTCCATTCAAACTCGCCTCCCAATTGACTTGACCCTCATCCCTACTGTACCTAATAACCTTGCTCTTATTCACATTTACTCTTAACTTTCTTCTTTCACACACTTTACCAAACTCAGTCACCAGCTTCTGCAGTTTCTCACATGAATCAGCCACCAGCGCTGTATCATCAGCGAACAACAACTGACTCACTTCCCAAGCTCTCTCATCCCCAACAGACTTCATACTTGCCCCTCTTTCCAAAACTCTTCCATTTACCTCCCTAACAACCCCATCCATAAACAAATTAAAGAACCATGGAGACATCACACACCCCTGCCGCAAACCTACATTCACTGAGAACCAATCACTTTCCTCTCTTCCTACACGTACACATGCCTTACATCCTCGATAAAAACTTTTCACTGCTTCTAACAACTTGCCTCCCACACCATATATTCTTAATACCTTCCACAGAGCATCTCTATCAACTCTATCATATGCCTTCTCCAGATCCATAAATTATTATTATTATTATTATACTTTGTCGCTGTCTCCCGCGTTTGCGAGGTAGCGCAAGGAAACAGACGAAAGAAATGGCCCAACCCCCCCCCCATACACATGTATATACATACGTCCACACACGCAAATATACATACCTACACAGCTTTCCATGGCTTACCCCAGACGCTTCACATGCCCTGCTTCAATCCACTGACAGCACGTCAACCCACATCGCTCCAATTCACTCTATTCCTTGCCCTCCTTTCACCCTCCTGCATGTTCAGGCCCCGATCACACAAAATCTTTTTCACTCCATCTTTCCACCTCCAATTTGGTCTCCCTCTTCTCCTTGTTCCCTCCACCTCCGACACATATATCCTCTTGGTCAATCTTTCCTCACTCATCCTCTCCATGTGGCCAAACCACTTCAAAACACCCTCTTCTGCTCTCTCAACCACGCTCTTTCTATTTCCACACATCTCTCTTACCCTTACGTTACTCACTCGATCAAACCACCTCACACCACACATTGTCCTCAAACATCTCATTTCCAGCACATCCATCCTCCTGCGCACAACTCTATCCATAGCCCACGCCTCGCAACCATACAACATTGTTGGAACCACTATTCCTTCAAACATACCCATTTTTGCTTTCCGAGATAATGTTCTCGACTTCCACACATTCTTCAAGGCCCCCAGGATTTTCGCCCCCTCCCCCACCCTATGATCCACTTCCGCTTCCATGGTTCCATCCGCTGCCAGATCCACTCCCAGATATCTAAAACACTTCACTTCCTACATACAAATCCATTTGCTTTTCTAAGTATTTCTCACATACATTCTTCAAAGCAAACACCTGATCCACACATCCTCTACCCCTTCTGAAACCACCTCAAACATTTCTTTTCCAACACTTCCACCCTTCTCTGCACAACCTATAGCCCATGCCTCGCAACCATATAATGTTGGAACAACTATTCCCTCAAACGTACCCATTTTCACTCGCGAGATAACGTTCTCTGTTTCCACACTTTCTTTATCACTCCTGGAACCTTTGCCCTCAACCCCACCCTATGATTCCCCTCCACTTCCATGGTTCCATTTGCTGTAAAGTGTGAGATGGTTTGATTGAGTAAGTAATAAAAGGGTAAGAGAGATGTGTAGTAATAAAAAGTGTGGTTGAGAAAGCAGAATGAGTGAGGAAAGGTAGACAGGAGATGTATGTGTCAGAGGTGGAGGGAACAAGGAGAAGCAGGAGACCAAATTGGAGGTGGAAGGATGGAGTGAAAAAGGAATAGAGTGAATTGGAACAATGTGGTATGCTAGGGTTGATGTGCTGTCTATGGACTGAACCAGGGCATATGAAAAGGCTGGGGTAAGCCATGGAAAGGCCTGTGGGGTATTCTATAATATGCGCAAATTACAGATTCCTAGCTGAAAATTACATATTCTTAGGATAAAAAGTTTTGAAAAGATGTCTCATAACCCCAAATAATCAATGGTTACAATGTAGTGTATGAGATGGCCATTTGGAAATTATATTGTACTTATGATTTATTTCAGCATAATACACAAAACCAATACAGATGCAGTCAGAATGGAAGTAGGCTATGTCATGCAACATGGCTAACAGCTGGAAACCATTTTGTGTGCAAGTGCTATAACTAACCCAAGCCCCACAAGTATCTTCATTCTTGCCAAACACAGGTGAATTATATTGTGTTGTTTCATTTACACCTAACATTTGTTTAATACAAGCCAAATTCTTGTCAGGAGCTGTAGTGTGTTTTTAAAAACTAGAGAATACACCATTTCTGAATTTGTTCTTCCTCCATATAGTCTGCTGGTGATGCTGCCAACATCTCTGTCCTGCCATGTCTGTAATTTTTGGGGGATTTCTTTACAAGGGCTTAAATTGGTAGGGAAGAGGCACCTACTCAGTCTTGGAAATATTACTCTTTCCAACTCATTTTCATTGTTTTCAGCACAAGAACCTTTGCCATCGGTAGTGTAAAAAGAGTGATCTTGAATGTAAAAAAAAGTGCAGTAATCATACTTTTGAAAAGCAAAACCCTGGAATGATGTCACTCCTGCATCATGTACTATTTTGGTTTAGGTCTAGCAAGTGTCAGTTGAATTTGGCTAGGATAGTTCTAAGCAATACATGGCAATCTAAGATGTTTGGTTATTTGTGCTTTTGACTTATCAGTTGTCAGGGTAATTAAGGCTCTCAACAGTGAAGTATAACCACCAATCAAAATTCTTGTACATCTTTGGATGTTAAAATCAGTTCTAAAGACCATGAACACTTTCAAGTTACTGCCTAAATATCACACTGTCTGAAGCCTTTAAAAGAAACTCAAATTAACATGAATATTAAAACAAGAAATAACTGATATGCATTTCAATTGTTTTGCTACTAGTAATATAAATGCTACTGCCTTTAAAAGTACATACTACAATTGATTTTTCCTTTGAATGAGACACCACCTATCTCTTTCAAAACAGACAATGTTTTCCTTTAAGAGCTTCTGTAGATGATGATCCACATTAACCTTAGCTGCTAAGTGTAGATGCTCAGGAGTGTCCTGTTGATAATAAATTGAAATTTTCAGTACATGAAACATTTAGGCAATAATGTTTTATTCTATTCTGTACATATACTAATGATATTCTATCCAAATAGATTTCCATGGTGTAGTCCACAATCAACCGAGCTGTTCTTCCACCATTTGGGTTAGATAAAATGGGTACCTGGCTCAGCCTAATATATATATATATATATATATATATATATATATATATATATATATATATATATATATATATATATATATTTTTTTTTTTTTTTTTTTTTTTTTTGTCGCTGTCTCCCGCTTTTGCGAGGTAGCGCAAGGAAACAGACGAAAGAAATGGCCCAACCCACCCCCATACACATGTATATACATACGTCCACACACGCAAATATACATACCTACACAGCTTTCCATGGTTTACCCCAGACGCTTCACATTCCCTGATTCAATCCATTGAGAGCACGTCAACCCCGGTATACCACATCGATCCAATTCACTCTATTCCTTGCCCTCCTTTCACCCTCCTGCATGTTCAGGCCCCGATCACACAAAATCTTTTTCACTCCATCTTTCCACCTCCAATTTGGTCTCCCACTTCTCCTCGTTCCCTCCTCCTCCAACACATATATCCTCTTGGTCAATCTTTCCTCACTCATTCTCTCCATGTGCCCAAACCATTTCAAAACACCCTCTTCTGCTCTCTCAACCACGCTCTTTTTATTTCCACACATCTCTCTTACCCTTACATTACTTACTCGATCAAACCACCTCACACCACACATTGTCCTCAAACATCTCATTTCCAGCACATCCATCCTCCTGCGCACAACTCTATCCATAGCCCACGCCTCGCAACCATACAACATTGTTGGAACCACTATTCCTTCAAACATACCCATTTTTGCTTTCCGAGATAATGTTCTTGACTTCCACACATTCTTCAAGGCTCCCAGAATTTTCGCCCCCTCCCCCACCCTATGATCCACTTCCGCTTCCATGGTTCCATCCGCTGCCAGATCCACTCCCAGATATCTAAAACACTTTACTTCCTCCAGTTTTTCTCCATTCAAACTTACCTCCCAATTGACTTGACCCTCAACCCTACTGTACCTAATAACCTTGCTCTTATTCACATTCACTCTTAACTTTCTTCTTTCACACACACACATATATATATATATATATATATATATATATATATATACGTGGGAAGTATTCTTTCTCCCCTATCCCTATATATTGTTGTGGATGAGAGAGCTTGGGAAGTGTGTCAGTTGTTGTTCGCTGATGATACAGTACTGGTGGCTGATTCATGTGAGAAACTGCAGAAGCTGGTGACTGAGTTTGGTAAAGTGTGTGAAAGAAGAAAGCTGAGAGTAAATGTGAATAGAGCAAGGTTGTTAGGTACAGTAGGGTTGAGGGACAAGTCATTTGGGATCCCAGGTTTGGGAGGTAAGTCTGAATGGAGAAAAACTGGAGGAAGTGAAGTGTTTTAGATATCTGGTAGTGGATTTGGCAGCGGATGGAAGAGGAAGTGAATCATAGGGTGGGGAAGGGGGCGAAAGTTCTGGGAGCGTTGAAGAATGTGTGGAAGTCGAGAACATTACCTCGGAAAGCAAAAATGGGTATGTTTGAAGGAATAGTAGTTCCAACAATGTTATATGGTTGCGAGGCGTGGGCTATGGATAGAGTTGTGCAGAGGAGGGTGGATGTGCTGGAAATGAGATGTTTGAGGACAATATGTGGTGAGGTGGCTTGATCGAGTAAGTAATAATAGGGTAAGATAGATATGTGGTAACAAAAAGAGTGTGGTTGAGAGAGCAGAAGAGGGTGTTTTGAAATGGTTTGGTCACATGGAGAGAATGAGTGAGGAAAGATTGACCAAGAGGATATATGTGTCAGAGGTGGAGGGAACTAGGAGAAGTGGGAGACCAAATTGGAGGTGGCAAGATGGAGTGAAAAAGATTTTGAGTGATCGGGGCCTGAACATGCAGGAAGGTGAAAAGCGTGCAAGGAATAGAGTGAATTGGAACGATGTGGTATACCGGGGTCGACATGCTGTCAATGGATTGAACCAGGGCATGTGAAGCGTCTTGGGGTAAACCATGGAAAGTTCTGTGGGGCTTGGAAGTGGAAAGGGAGCTGTGGTTTCAGTGCATTATTACATGACAGCTAGAGACTGAGTGTGAACAAATGTGGCCTTTGTTGTCTTTTCCTAGGGCTACCTCGCGCACATGAGGGGGGATGGGGTTGTTATTTCATGTGTGGCGGGGTGGCGATGGGAATGAATAAAGGCAGACTATGAATTATGTACATGTGTATATATGTATATGTCTATGTGTGTATATATATGTATACGTTGAGATGTATAGGTATGTATATGTGCGTGTGTGGACGTGTATGCATATACATGTGTATGTGGGTGGGTTGGGCCATTCTTTCGTCTGTTTCCTTGCGCTACCTCGCTAACGCGGGAGACAGCGACAAAGCAAAATAATATTAAAATTTTTTTTTTTTTTTATTTTGCTTTGTCAGTGTCTCCCGCGTTTGCGAGGTAGCGCAAGGAAAGAGACGAAAGAAAATGGCCCAACCCACCCCCATACACATGTATATACACACACGTCCACACACGCAAATATACATACCTATACATCTCAATGTACACATATATATACACACACAGACACATACATATATACCCATGCACTCAATTCACACTGTCTGCCTTTATTCATTCCCATCACCACCTCGCCACACATGGAATACCATCCCCCTCCCCCCTCATGTGTGCGGGGTAGCGCTAGGAAAAGACAACAAAGGCCTCATTCGTTCACACTCAGTCTCTAGCTGTCATGCAATAATGCCCAAAACCACAGCTCCCTTTCCACATCCAGGCCCCACACAGCTTTCCATGGTTTACCCCAGACGCTTCACATGCCCTGATTCAATCCACTGACAGCACGTCAATCCCGGTATACCACATCGATCCAATTCACTCTATTCCTTGCCCGCCTTTCACCCTCCTGCATGTTCAGGCCCCAATCACTCAAAATCTTTTTCACTCCATCTTTCCACCTCCAATTTGGTCTCCCACTTCTCCTCGTTCCCTCCACCTCCGACACATATATCCTCTTGGTCAATCTTTCCTCACTCATTCTCTCCATGTACCCAAACCATTTCAAAACACCCTCTTCTGCTCTCTCAACCACGCTCTTTTTATTTCCACACATCTCTCTTACCCTTTCATTACTCACTCGATCAAACCACCTCACGCTACATATTGTCCTCAAACATCTCATTTCCAACATATCCCCCCTCCTCCACACAACCCTATCTATGGCCCACGCCTCGCAACCATATAACATTGTTGGAACCACTATTCCTTCAAACGTACCCATTTTTGCTTTCCGAGAAAATGTTCTTGCCTTCCACACATTCTTCAACGCTCCCAGAGCCCTCACCCCCTCCCCCACCCTGTGACTCACTTCCGCTTCCATGGTTCCATCCGCTGCCAAATCCATTCCCAGATACCTAAAACACTTCACTTCCTCCAGTTTTTCTCCATTTAAACTTACCTCCCAAATGACTTGTCCCTCAACCCTACTGTACCTAATAACCTTGCTCTTATTCACATTTACCCTCAGCTTTCTTCTTTCACACACTTTACCAAACTCAGTCACCAGCTTCTGCAGTTTCTCACCCAAATCAGCCATCAGTGCTGTATCATCAGCGAACAACAACTGACTCACTTCCCAAGCTCTCTCATCCACAACAGACTGCATACCTGCCCCTCTCCAAAACTCTTGCATTCACTCCCTAACAACCCCATCCATAAACAAACAACCATGGAGACATCAACACTTTCTTCTTTTCCAAAAACCTTTACAAATCTTCAGCACCAGCTACCCCTCTCAGCACATTTACATCCAAGAGTATCTCTTTCACATGCCTTGCAATTAATAAATAATCCAATAATGCCAACTGACCATCTCTACCAACTCACATACATATACTTGTATATCTCCCACTTCTAAAATTGGTATTCCCAATCACCAGTCCTTGTGCAGCACATAACTCCACAAGCCGTTCACCATTCCATTCATAATACTGAATACCTCATGCCCCCCAGTTATACCCTAAACTGCTACATTACTCATCTTTGCATTAAAATCACCTATCACTAATACCCGTTTTCTTACAACAAAACTGATGACATACTCACTTGGCTCATCAAGTAACAAGATAAAAATGAATTTAAAATGTTATTGCCATAATGCAATCAATGAAATATTTCTTTTGAAGTATCTCCATGTAAATACTCCACCAACCTTGTACATTATCGTGACTAATTCCATTGATGTCATATGTTTCTTGCCAGTCAGTAATTTAATGATTTGCTCTTCCCTTTTCTTACGATGGTTAATGTATTGTTCAATATGGATATTAGGATCATTTATCACAGGTCCATGTCCAGGGTAGATCACTTTTGGTTCTATGTCCAGGATTAGCTGGAAAAAGAGAGAATTAGAAAAAATAAATACGTAAAAATATAAACACATGAAATTTTGCAACAGTATGGTGCAGTCTTAAGTAGAAGATGAACTGATCTGCTCCATATGATGGCCACTTTCACACAGTAACCTTAAAAAGTAGTTAACCAGATCCACATTAGCCCTTATGGCCTTTATATATCATATCTTTATGGGGCTGGTTTAGTTACAACAAAGTCATACAGCAAATTTGGTATTGTATTATCAGGTAAAGAAAAAAAATGAAAGGAAGTGAACTGCACAAAAGAGTACAATCATAAACAGATCTGACATCCACTAAATGAAATTATGCCAAAATATTTTTCTAACTACAGGGGACACCAAAATGAACTTAAGAGTAGATGTTACATTATCTGTCAGCTCAGGGCTTGTATGACATCTAGTGAGGCATGATGGTGAAATCTATCCCTAGCAGATGACTGGCTTCACTTAACTCATTGGTGTGCTCTTCAGTTACTTGACCTGTCAATAGGTTCCTTAGCTGGTTACTCAATGATTCAGTTGGCTTACTTACTCATGTGTCCCTAAAGTGGTTGACCCTCTGGTGTGCCCTTAAGATGAATGATTCATTGGTATGTCCCTCTGCTGGCTGACTTTAGTGTGTTCCTCAGCTAGGTAAGTCACTAGCATGTTACAAGTATGAAGACTTTTTTTATTAGTAACGGATGTGGCAGAAACGTGCCCTAATCAAAGCCATCTCAAATGAAAGAAAAATGAAGGTGAAAGAATGAGATTAAGTATAGCTCTCTGTGTGTCTGTAAACCCAACTCTTAAGGTGGAACGGTAGGATGAAGAGGTAAAAAAATTAAAAAGAATTCTACATTACACATCACTTTGAATAAATCTCAATGTGGCTGGTCTACACCCAGAATCTATGGAAAGCAGCCACTAGGAATGTGGCACAGTTCCAAGAATTAGTGGCAAGGACACACAAAAACAGCTCACCATAGCATGGCCAAAACAATCATTGTAAAAGGGTAAGAGTAGCAACATCACAGCATACAGAAAGGAACTGTTGGAAAGAAGTACAAGACGAGGAATTGATAAGGCAGAATACTTTTGATTCTCCTATGGCTAAGAAAAAAATGGAGGAAGAGGCACCCCAGATACACATACAGTATTTCTTACCGAGTTGATAAAGAACTGCTCAAAAGAGAGATTATTATGGCACCTAACAAACTCTCCCAGCTTTTGAAAGGTATATTTCATATGTTCATTATGTGGTATTTTCAAGATAGAATGGAGGATACTGTAATTCCTTGCATATTTAAATTATTGCAAGATTGAACAGGTTGTTAAAAATTTAACATTGGAAAATAAAGGAAAATATATTGAATTTAACCACAAAGAATGCCTAACATTAAAAAGTGGAAGAGTGAGTTGGAAGTATGTATTGTGGGACCCTCAGCATTTGAATGAACTGGTCAAAAGTTGAAGGAAGAAAGTTTCTTAACTGAAAGAAGAAAGAGCAGGCAGAAGAACCCCAGTGGACACTACTGTTGACTAGATAGAGGAAGTCACTCAATAAAAAATGACAGTAGTGGAGCAACTTTAAAGGAAACTGTGCATCAAAGAAGAGAGAAGTAGAAAAGTCATACATAGGAAGTTTACAAAGCAAAGGTTTATGCTATCCCCTATTAAATGCTTTGGAGATGCCAAAGCCCATAATTAAAGATTCACCAAAATCCATGAGAGAGGAGGACCTAATATGATTCGCATGAGAGAAGACCACTGCAGACCTTGCATTACACAACCTGTTTCAGATTCTAAAAGGGGTGGGAGATTTTGAGCATATATGAAGTTGAGGGTTTCATACTTTGGAGACAGCAAATGTGAGAGACGGGATAAAAGATGGAGATATTAGAATGGGCTCCTTTTCTAGAGACTGGCTGCATGAGGGACTGCTTTCAAGAAGGGAAAGTTTAGGTGTTACAAGAGGCAAGCAAGGATTGGAATTAATGCAGAAGCTCACTCCTGTAGGACACAATGAGATGTGCTAGCAAGATCATAAACCTTGCCCATATGTGGTTGAGAGTATCTGGAAAACCTTGAATGAGAAAAATACAGGAGATGGTATAGATTTTGTAGGAGAGAGTGTTTGGAGGACTAGTATGGAATCATCCAAAGCAGAGACAAGAAAAAATTACTTAAAGGATGGTTTTATGAGCAGGTGTTAGCAACAGACTGATCAGGTCAGAGGAAAGAAGCAAAGGTTGAGTTACACATTGATGTGTCGTCCCTCAGCTATGTCTTGTAAATAAGGATATGTGAGTTTAGGATTGAAGCAGTATAAGGAATAGCGTTTTTTGTTTTCTTAACATACCTTATCACTTATTACAAATTATGACATAGTCAATTTTACTTCAACCTGCTGCTTTAATTCCTAGTGCTTCCCAGCCAGAGAGTGCAGATAGAAAATGCACTCTAAGATTTATCTAAGGGGGAATACATAAAAAGAAGATAATCTGAGAAGTTTATTCTATCATAAAAGGTGGCTTAGCAGATTATCCTGCATGGGTAAAAATGAGATGGCTGTATGTTGCATAAGAGATGTGCTATGGGATCCTGAACATGAACTTTACATGTCAAAACTGCAGGTTATATTTACCTTCAGTGAAGCCATGTAGCTGGACAGATCTTCAAATACTGTTGTTCCTTCACCTAGAATGCAATCACCACTAAACAATATCCCTTCCTCAGTCAGTTCTAAAACAACATGGTCTGTGGTATGACCTGGAGTATGGTGAACTCTGTATGAATAAAAAATAAAGAGGAAATTCACCTAATACACCAATGCAATTTATCATATAATCATGTAACATAAAGAGTTGGGTTACTGCATCAAACAGATCTTTGGAAGAAATTTAAGGGTATCATTCCAAATTAAGTTAATCCATTGTAAACAGTCAGGAAAGTTACTAAGCAAAAGCCATGTCTAGAAAGCTGTACAACAGTTTATGAACAAGTCAGAAAAAATAGATATTTTCTACCTGAGAGTTCCACCTTCAGTTTTTATCTCCTCTTTATGTGTGAGAAATTTATGATCCACTGATGCAAATACAGAATCCTCAGGAGCATCAGCTCGGGGAAATTTGTATACTTTGACATCTCCTGTAACATTTTTTTTACATTACTAAAACATGGTTTCCTGTAACTCTTACATTTATGTTACATGAACTCTGCATCAAGATAATTCCTTAAAAACACCAGATTCCTTGAATGCAGAAAATCTGGCAACACAATATATACAATGGTAAAATAAAGTTTATTGGCTTTTAGAACACACCAGTTAAGTTTAACTTAAAGTTTATTAGCTTTTAGAACACATCAGTTAAGTTTAATTTTAATATGACAGAAACAGTTAAAACACTTTTATATTAAATACACTTTAGATATATAATGGTAAAAATTACAATTAAAGGAAAAAATGAAAAAGCTAGAAGTATATCTAATACAAATTCGAAGGGTGTTCCATGGAGCGACTGTGTCAACTGCAGCACAGTGCATTTACTGGGATGACCTAAATTATTAGGAAGAATACCTACTATCAGCTGGTGAGGAATGTAAAGAAAAATAGAGAGAAATACGAAGAAATAATTGATGGAGTGTGATTTAAGTACTGGATTAAATAAGATGGAGAGGGAGGGGTGTCCCCAATGAATTCATGCTTATGGGAGAAATTACATTACGTAACTACTGTGTCTGATTTTCTCTATATAATCCTGGGATAATGAAGCACTTTGATACTGATGATAGATAAAGACCTAGAATATTTTCAAAGAAATAGCTACAATGTTCTGATACAAGCTAGACACTTGATCTCCTCACACTTATGCGTGGTGTGAATAGCATAATATTTCTGAATATGTTCATGCTATTCACTAATATTGCCAAAGCTGTGAATAAAACATGAATATACATGAAATGAGAGTTGCTCTTTCATTATTCTCCTCACACTAGCTAACCAATCCTTTCTACAGTAAACCCTTGATTTAACGGACTAATATTGGTGAAGGGGTATACGTTAATGCCGAAAGTCCATGTGCTGGAAATGAGATGTTTGAGGACAATATATGGTGTGAGGTGGTTTGATCGAGTAACTAATGAAAGGGTAAGAGAAATGTGTGGTAATAAAAAGAGTTTGGTTGAGAGTGCAGAAGGTGTTTTGAAATGGTTTGGTCACATGGAGAGAATGAGTGAGGAAAGACTGACAAAGAGATATATGTGTCAGAGGTGGAGGGAACGAGGAAAAGTGGGAGACCAAACTGGAGGAGGAAGGATGGAGTGAAAAAGATTTTGAGTGATTGGGGCCTGAACATGCAGGAGGGTGAAAGGCGTGCAAGGAATATAGTGAATTGGAATGAAGTGGTACACCGGGGTCAACGTGCTGTCAATGGATTGAACCAGGGCATGTGAAGTGTCTGAGGTAAACCATGGAAAGTTCTGTGGGGCGTGAATGTGGAAAGGGAGCTGTGGTTTCGGTGCATTATACATGACAGCTAGAGACTGAGTGTGAACGAATGTGGCCTTTGTTGTCTTTTCCTAGCGCTACCTTGCACTCATGCAGGGGGAGGGGGTTGTCATTTCATATGTGGCGGGGTGGCGATGGGAATGACTAAAGGCAGCAAGTATGAATTATGTACATGTATATATATGTATATGTCTGTCTATGTATATATATATGGATACGTTGAAATGTATAGGTATGTATATATGCGTGTGTGGACGTGTATGCGTATGCATGTGTGTGTGGGTGGGTTGGGCCATTCTTTCATCTGTTTCCTTGCTCTACCTCACTAACACAGGAGACAGCGACACAGTATAATATAAATTAATATAATATACTAAATGTCAAGTTACATGCTCCTCTCTCTCAGTTAATGAAAATGATAGCTTGCCTCTGGAGCAACCAAGTACATCCTTTAAACCTCCTATATGGTCACGGTGCCAGTGAGTGATGATAACTTTGTCAATTGTGGTGTCATATTCCTCCAACACTGAAGTCAGGGATGATAGGTAATCTGTATTTCCTTTCTCACCCACATCGAGCAGAACACGTCTGCAAATAAAAAACAGTAAACAGCACAACAAATCACTTCTCCATAGTCACATAATGTTATAGACTCATAAATGAAAATATATTCTCCAAACAGAGAGTAAACCTTTGAACAAGACAATGATAGGTTCCATTACTCTGTCTAAATCTAATACACCATCACCTACTATCC
Organism: Panulirus ornatus; assembly: GCF_036320965.1. Lineage (NCBI taxonomy): Eukaryota > Metazoa > Arthropoda > Malacostraca > Decapoda > Palinuridae > Panulirus > Panulirus ornatus. The sequence continues at coordinate 22,755,470 of NC_092265.1, forward strand.
AGCTACGTAGACAATACAAGAGTTTTTTGAAGTAGTTCCATCCTTGCACTATTTAGACATCCATCTCATCCACATGCTCTAGCACTCTCTCTTTCCACCTACTCCTTGATCTTACTCTTCTTCTTCTTTCCCTTATTCATATACTCACACATTTGTATTTCCTACATCTATCTCTCTGATATACTCATACCACCTCCATGTTGAGGCAATTACTTTCACAGAGAAAGCTTTCATTATTTGATATTTCTCTCATACAACTACAGTTCTCATTCCATCCACCTTTAAATCCGTTTCTTATTTTTCAAAAATCCATTCACAAAGATCCTTTCTCTCTGTGACTTTGTTATTAAAAAGTTAAACTTCACCTCCATGCATCTGGAGTGGTGAAATATACCTTCTGAAAATTTTTGCCAGATTGCAAAAACTAGTATTATCACCCATGGCCTCTTCCAGAACACCAGCATCAGATGCAGACTATAGAATAGACACAAGAACTAGTAACCAAATGTAAACTCTGATTAGCAACCATTCTTGATCACGGAAAACAATCTCTGATATATTTTGACCATAACACTGAATATCAAGGAAGTGGGCTGCAAGGGATACTTGCAAAAAAAAATCTTAATGATACACTCTGACTTAACACTGGATATCAAGGTAGTTTGCTGCAAAGGAAAGTTCGGTGAGGATTCAAACATTGTTAATTTTGACAAGCATTTTTGGTCCCAAGCTTAGTAAAATTCTGCTTTAGCTACAACACAAAACTAACTTTTGAATATCGATGAATTCATGGAATTATAATAATGTACCTACCTGATGAAGATAATCATCAGACATCTTTTTTTATTCTATGATGATAAATTTAGCTTTACTAATAACAGCTGTAAGGTTTGGGAAAATGAAGGGTTGAATAATGTAAAAGTAACCAACATTTTTCTGCTAACCAACCAGAAACATCAAACACGAGCAAAATGAAACAATATTATATTAAATACAAGTTCACTTAAATATGCTCAGCATTCAAGTCTGCCAAATCATAATTCTCCTCCCATCCAAACCATTCCATAACCAACCACCAAACCCTAAGCTGAAATATGTAGCTCTCCCCTGTTTTACACTTCAACAACCTATCCTTACGGGTCCCCCCTACCTTCACAAAAATAATACACTGACAAAACACGAACACACTATAATGGCTGGATAACCACTAAACCATCGTTCTCCCAACCCAGTTTTAAACTACCTAGCTTCAACTAACCTAAAAAAAAAAAAAAAACCCAGGCACACACAAGTTACACCTGCTCATCTGCATTCGCCAGTTGAACACTATAAAGAACACCATAAAGAGCTATACAGTATTATTACACTTCTTGACCAGTGGTCCCACAAAGTGGACGTGGCCACCTTCCTGAGCGCTGCAAGAGTGCCAGTAAGGAGGACCCAAATCCAGGTGGGTAATTCACATTTTATTCACATTTTTAAGTGTGAGTCGATACGATACCACTGCCAAATATAATAAAATTAGGGCAAGTTTAGAGCAGGATTTTTTTTATGTGAAGTGGTTTTCTCTTTACAGTCAGATGTTTTGCATGTCTTGTATGATTCGTGTTCGGCTCTGTACAACTAATAAAAAAAAGGGGGTTAAACTTTCTTGATCAACAGCTTATTCATACGAACCTCTTCCCAGTCCCAATAAGATAGGTGTTCGTGCCCTGTAGGGTCATTGGACCTGGATTACATCCTAAAATGCGAATAATACGTGGTGTAAGCTGAGATATCTTGGGAATATAGGCTGCCATTCTCTTTCTCGGCCCTGTCTGTGTGAGCGTACAGTTGCTTTCAGTCAGTGCCTAAGATAAGCCCTATAAACTTCCAAGGCCATATCATTAACCCAATTGTTAGGTCTTCTTTTCTCTTCCATTGTATTTAATAATCTGTTTTATAATTCCATCATTATTGGACATATTTTCTCATTCAGTCTATTTTGAATTTGCAATCGCTTACTTATCAGATCCTAACTTCTGTCTTTGCGTTCAAACAAATAAACAAACAAAAAAAGTTATGTACCTTTTATAAGTATGTCTAATCTATATTTCTTAGCATATATTTTTCTGTAAATTCAATATCATTTATATAGCATTTTACGTATTCTAATAATAAGGCTTAAAGGCTTAAAGTCCAAGGGCGCACTTGGACCTGTGATTCATCTGCTAATATTACTTGCTGTTTACACAGAGAACGTGAGTATCCATATCATTATAGCAAAAAGATAGGTAGATGGAGAGATAGATAGATATATAGACAGATAAATAGATATTTTTTCCTGAGAGTATGTTAAAGACAGTCGTGTGAAAGAAATAGGCTTTGGTTTATGTAGAGTTTTGAGCGGTTGCACAGCACCATAGGCTGAAGTGTCACGTGAAAGTAAATATTTGTGAAGTGTATTACTATTTACTTTTACAAAATGTGAAAAGCTATGGAGTTTATCATTTATTCCTTGTTTTGTCGAAAAAATTGCTATTAGTTACTTATTTTGTATTCCATATTTTCGACAAAATTCCGAGGTTGGTATTTTTTTTTTACATTAGACAGTCACGGTGATATAGCAATAAATTGTTCTCACAAACAAAATATGACAAAAATAACATCAAATACAAGTAATAATGTCTTTTAGTTATTCTTTATCTCATATAATGTCTTTACTTATTATTCGCAGGGTAATTATTCTCTGAAGACAAAATGGGCACCCATATTGCCTGGGGGTCGTCCAGTAGACTTGATTACTTATTCCTTATCTTTTAAAGATAAATAAAAGAAGTAGTTATCATGTAAGAACTAGATAGGAATATCATCAGTGGTAATGAGGTCAAAAATATCCCAGGATTATCTTATTCATTACTGAAAGTATATCATCCCATTCTCATAAAATTTTCATATTATCCCAATACCTTTCATTAAATGTTCATTTCTTTTCCAAATTAGTAAAAAAAACATCGTCTTCAAGTAAGAAATGATGCTAGATGATAATAATCTGCCAGCAGCACAATATGATAAATGAAACCATGATCTCGTTAATTATATACGCCACTGATCACAAAAATAGAACTGCTAAATATAATGTCTAGGAAACTGTCACATGTAATATACTGTCTGAGGAGAAATATAGAACTGCTGAATATAATGTATAAGAAATTGTCACGTTTAATATAATGTCTGAGATGAAATCCTCCATGTGTTTTGTGGGGACCTCATTAGACTGCATTACTTATTTGTGAAATTGACAGCCATGTTTTCTTGGGAAATCAACCCTTCTAATTAAACCTTTTTTTTTATATTTGGGTAACATAATCATTCGTTATGAATGTCCGAAAAGCTGAAATTACATTAAACGTAGATTTCACAAATGAAGCTCTGGCATATGTCATGGGGATACTGACAGCTGGCCTTAGACCTCTGTGGTCAGACCTGAATATTTTTGTCTTACCAGTTGCCCTAAAATCCCTCTCAACTTTTAAAGATTATAATTATTTCCTCCACACTCTCGTCTCTAAGACGATTGACTTTCTAAGCATGGCAATTGTGTCATATTTTCCCATATAATGCAATCATATATGTCCTCGTGTTGCTTTGATGAGTGGCAGCTTATTCTGTGTCTGGGGTCCATTAAATAGAGAAGGACGTTGCTGATTCGTGTGTTATTTATTTTATTTCATGCATCAGTACGGCACTTGCCTCTTCTTGTGGACTGTATTGAAAGACAGTATCTGAGGTAGAGAACCATGTCAATGCGAGAGGTTTAGGGCCGTAAATTTGCATGCTATGGAAGAGAGTAGAGTCAGGGTAGACTCGATCACAGCCTTCATATCTCTAGACCAATTTGTTCATGTCGACCCAAGAATTACAACGGTAAACTAGTTAAGAAACTTATTAGAAAATGTGTAAAGGAGTTCCATCATAGTGTTAAAGAAGGAGATGTATGGCAAAAGATGATGTGAACACTGGCCAGACACAGAAGGTGAAAGGTTTGTATAAATACTTGAGAAATTAAAGATGGGAACCTACGAGTGTGGAACTCTCTCCATGCAGTTCAAAAAGGTAATCAACATTTCCTTTTCAGAAATGAGATGGCTTTTAAACGTCTGTTTATTCTTAAGAGTTCTCTTCTTACTACCACGCCTTTCTCTTACGTCATCATTCCTCTCACTCGACCAACCTTCCTCATACTTCATATTGGCCTCAAGTATCTCATTTCCAACACATGAACCCTATTCCATGCACTGTCTGTCATCTTGGCCCATACATTCTTGGTTCCATACAGTAGGAACAAAATTACCTTTCGTGCAACTATGTATTATCGTCAGCAGACGAAACTGAGTGCAGTCAAGGAACAAATTCCAAAGGAGTTTATTATTTCCTTGGTACTAATTGTAGTGGTGCCTTGAAGATGTATGAAGGAGCCCTATCAATGGGGTTCGTAGATTACATAGAAATAATAAGTAAATGGTTTGTATATAGGGACCATTTGATTGACAGAGCTCTTAGCAATTGGTTTATCTGCTTATGCTTAGCACCTCTGCCTATATTATAAGGGATTAATATCGATTTTTTTCACCTATCGATGGGCATACGTCATATATCTGGTATATAATGCGTTTGCCTCTGTGCATCTTACGCAAGGGAACTTACATGATGGTGAATAAATATATTTTGGTTTTAGATTGAATTCAAATGAGTAAAAACAATAATATCACTGTAAAGACATTTTGTATATATACAGTGGGATTCAGTAATTTATGTAAACTTGTTACAAAACCAGTGATCAATAGTGAGATCCTCGCTTGACTTCAAGGACCGGGCTCAGAGTTGCCAACTTAGCGCATTTGGCAATATACATAGCGATTTTCATAGAGAGATCTAGCACCTAAATTTCGTATTTAGCGCCTTAGTGCGTTTTTGGCACTTTTTTTTTTTTTATTTAACTCCAAATTTAGTGTTATTTCAATATATAAGGAAATCTGAACATTGACATGTTGATGTGATTTAGGAAGTTTGCTCGAAACCTATTAAAATGACAAAGAAAACAAGATAAATATTTCACGTAATTCATTTTCATAGAAATGAACATGTTCGATATTTTTTTTTTTTGGACAGCTTCAGTTCGACTTAGACCGACGTACGTAATTAGGGTACGGGTTTAAAAAGATGACACAATGTAAGTTTCCTGATGAAAAGGATATTCGAGGAAAATGCATACAATTTCTAGTGGAGTTGGTGAAACAGCTTTATCAACGTTTGCCAATGTCCAAGTGTTACAGTCACTGAGTGCGAGGGGAATGCCTGCAGCCCATAAACCCTGGAATACTGGAATTAGCCAAGATATTTACTGATGACGAAGACATTCTCATGCTTCGAGTTCCAGTGGAGGAAGCTTCATCATTTATTGTGGAAATAGAACAGTGACACCCTTAGCACTCTGGGCTGAAATAGCCTCGTCCAGGGATGCAACAGAAAATCCCTTCAGTGACCATTTTCAGTTGGCTTTGACTGTGATTCCCTCATCTCAACGCTGATGTACAGCGTGAAGCCAAAGTTTCGAAACAGACTGAGTATCAATAGCTTAAATGCAATGCTTACTGTCAAGTATGGACTAAGAAGAAATGGAAACTGCTGTTATGATTATAAAATGCCGAAGGAAGTAATGAAAAACATTGGGTCATTGACATCATACGAGTCATCACAACCGCAACTTGTATCCACACAGACCGCCACGACCCCAGCAGGCCTCCGAGGACGATGAGATTACGAATCGGGAATTAGCAAGTCTGGAACAATGGTGAGTGTTTTAGTGTTAAGGCAATCACTCATTTCTGTTATTGATAATCTGGCACGCCAAAGAGCAGAAATAATTCGAAGAGCATTTTTTCGGTCCTTTTAGTAAGTTTAGCGCTTTTTTGGAGTCAATCTAGCACTATCTGAAATTTTGAGTTGGCAACTCTGCTCTCCGGACTTGGTCTAACACTTGAGTAACAGGAGTTGGAGAAGGAAGATGGCATCCCTATCTCGTATAACTCCAGTTCTTAGGAGCACACTAAGTGAGTACTCGAACATGGTATAATAAAAATACTCACTGGGGTACCTCTTACCCATTCGGAAAATAGTAAGTAGGCCAGAATTACTAGGTCATTTGGTGTATCAGTCGTGTTATGAAAGTCCCCAACAGCTGATTCTGAAAGCTGTTTATTTTTTTATTGAGTGGCTGTATGCCAGATTATGCATATCCACAGTACTTTTAAACAACAGCGTCAATATGGAAAAGCTTTAGTTAATTGAAAGATTATTTATGACCTCGAGTATTTGAAAGTTTAACTTAAGGTAGCAGGAAGTTATTTCAGGACCATTCCTTGATTTAGACGTGAAAATCATATCAGACAATTTGTTACAGGAAGAATTGTAGATGAATTTTAGCGTGAAATTGCTCTCGATTGCTATGCTAGTGAGGTGACACCGATGTATCCAATTTTATTTTGCCGACTGATTGACATTATCTCCACCTCAATGCAACAGGGCCTGAAGGGTGTCCATTTGTTTCCCTCGTCCAGCTCTAAAAGGTTTCCCTGATATATGTTTTTTTAGGTTTTATGGACATTATCTTTCTGTTCTTAGTTTCCATTGTTATTTATTAAAGCTTAGCATGTCACAGTAAAGGGATAATAGCTTGTATATATTGAATATGTATCAGTGTGGAGCTTGCCTCCTTTGAACTTTCCCTACTTGGGATGTGTGTCATTTTCATGACTTTAATGTACGTAGTTGTACCCATACTTATTGTACTGTAGTATTACAATGGAAACAGCATTCAGTCGAGTGAAGCGTTGCTTCTCCCATTCACAGAACGGTGGCCAATTATTTCTTAGACAGAATCCGTATACGATAGTAGAGCTTGGTATGTTTTATCTCATGTATGCATTAATTCACTTGATAATCTCCCATGTGGTGTATTTTGAAGAGGATTGGCAGTCCCAGAAAATTTCTGTTCAGAGAATGCATTGTTTTCTCACTGTTCTCCATGTGTTGTTTATGATGAGCTTATTTAGCAAGTTTTGATCAAATAACCTGTCTTTCAGTAGGTTAGTTGTTTTTTTGTGCATTTGAGGGAGTTAAGAGAGATATAATGATTTTCTTTTCTATTTTCCAGGCCCTGGAGCCACTAGCTCTGTAGTTATCAAAAGACACAATTCAAATAAGGTCAGTAGTCCATGTTTAAGTAAACATTTGTGTATCTGAACTGATTGTGCTGTAACTGAAGTGACTGGAGAGATGAAAAATAAAAAAAGTCTTAACTATAACAAATAGTTGTTGATACTCCTAGAACTGCCTAGATATTGATCATGTATTATTAACTAGGTGTATGGCCCATTAGCTGATGAAGACCGTATTTTCACCAATTTGTATGGTCGTCATGACTGGAGACTGAAGGGAGCTCTTAGCCGTGGTGACTGGTACAAGACTAAGGAGATTGTTCTAAAGGGAGCTGATTGGATCTTAGGTGAAATTAAGACATCCTGGACTTCGTGGCCGTGGTGGTGCTGGATTTCCTTCTGGCATGAAGTGGAGTTTCATGAATAAGCCGTAAGTATACATTTGCATATACATAGGTGACTCTCAGTAACATTTAAGAAAACAATTCAAGTTTGTCTTCATTAAGAGTGATTATAGGTTAGTGATTCAAGTGGTTCAAATAAATAGTAAGGGAATTTGGAAAATTTGAGATTCAGGATACAGAAAATTGTTAGAGGTCTTGTTAGATAGATTGTGGATGTGAAAGGGTAAGTAACTATTGCATGGATGAAATTGTGGAGATTATTGATAATTTCATTTTCTCTAAAGGGAAGGATTATGCGATATGCTTGTTGGAAAACATAGGGTGGTTGTAAGTGGTCTCAGATGTGTGGGTATGGTACGGGTTATATTGAGAATGAGATTGAAATATTAAATTTCAGTTTGTTGTATTTTTTTAACACAGGTCAGATGGTAGGCCAAAATACTTGGTTGTGAATGCTGATGAAGGTGAACCTGGTACCTGCAAGGACCGTGAAATTATGCGACATGATCCTCACAAGTTGGTAGAGGGTTGTCTGGTTGCTGGCCGTGCCATGGGGGCCCGGGCAGCATATATCTATATCCGTGGAGAATTTTACAATGAAGCATCTAATATGCAGGTTGCCATCAATGAGGTGAGTCATAGACATCTCGAAGAAAAGGTCACAAAGTCATAGTGTTGTAATAGGAAAAGAAATTTGTATAACCCTGCTTGTAATCAGAGATTCATAATATCTTGTGCGTAATGATTTCATTGTTACAGAGGTACATCATACCTTGCATTTTTCCTTTTGACATTTGCTTGATATTTTTACCAACCAAAATATCCAACTGTTACACATACAGGTTGGCTTAAGACCAGTTACTACCAAACTACACGAAACACATACATGGTGTAGGAGTTACTGTTGCTGACATTGAATCACACATGGGCCTGCCATGCTTTGAATCCTGAGCTGGGCAGTCAACTCAAAGCCAGTCCAACCAATAATTCTTTGAGTTAGTTTGTAAATGGGTACTTGGCTTCAGCTAAAGTGTATATATATAGCAATACATATGTTTGTAGCATGTATGAGAAAACTGTGATTGAGGCTTTCATTTGCCTGTGCCATCATAAAAAAAAATCCTGCACTGCATTAGTGACAGTAAATGTTAACAAAGCATTCAACACTATCCCTTGACATATTCTGTCACAAAAGATATTTGAAACCAACCTCCACGGGAATGACAGAATATTGTTGACGAGCTTCATGGCTGACCATCAAGCCGGAGCCATCTTGAAGTTCATTTCAAAATCCTCAAACATTATGATGGAGATCCCAAGGGAGCAGCTTCTTTCTCCGTCCCTCCTCTGTCTTTCCTTGCATAACTTCCTGTCACCTCATACAGACAAGTGTGAGAGTCTTTTCATGTACAGATTACCTTACATTCACATCACAGTATTTTGACAGTGCTCAAACAACAACAGACATAAACACTATATCTCTCAATGCAAAGTGTGTGCATTCCTCAGGAATCTCTCCATTTTAATTAGCATCATATATGTTACTTGGAATTTGTAACCCACAGATGTACACAGTGGGACCAGGATTTTATCTCTGATGTGGAAGAATTTTTAGGATATGTACAGTATATGTCCAAACAGAACATATCCATTCAAGTTATCATTTTGACAGCATGCAGTTGGTATAGGGTAGAGCTTTTGTTTTTTATTTTGTAGCTTAAATCCTTGAAATATTCCGACAGTTGTGATGTTAGATCACAAAATGTGTAAGTATCTGACACACATAGCTAAAGACAAATTTAAGCAGGATTGCCTATGGGTAATATTAATCATGTAGATAATGTTTGCTTGCATAGGCATTGTGACATGTTAATTGCCCTAATTATTGCACTTTTTTTTGTATCTAACCCTGCAAAAATTCAGATAATGATAATGATAATAATAATAATAGGCTAATTCTCTTTCAGGCCTACAAAGCTGGTTTCCTTGGTAACAATGCATGTGGCTCTGGTTATGACTTTGATGTCTTTATGCATCGGGGTGCTGGAGCATACATCTGTGGGGAAGAGACTGCTCTCATTGAATCTCTGGAAGGCAAGCAAGGAAAACCACGTCTTAAACCTCCATTCCCAGCTGATGTTGGTGTTTTTGGTTGTCCAACAACTGTCGCTAATGTTGAGACTGTTGCTGTTGCTCCGGTAGGTAAAGGGATATGCTGCAGTTTTATGTCAAGCAGAATAATCTTTTATTTGCTCTGATATAATTAGTTATTCATAATTTGAGTGACTGTGCATGTTTTAGTTTTAGAAATTATTTTATATCTTAAGAATACCGTAATTGTCAAAATTTGTTAGATCCTTAAAACTCATTTCTTTTGTAGACAATCTGCCGTCGTGGAGGTTCCTGGTTTGTAGGATTGGGTCGTCCACGTAATAGTGGTACCAAACTCTTTAACATCTCTGGCCATGTAAACAACCCATGTACAGTAGAGGAGGAAATGTCCATCCCTCTACGTGACCTAATTGAACGTCATGCTGGTGGTGTGACAGGTGGCTGGGAAAACCTTTTAGGTATTATTCCTGGTGGTTCATCTACTCCAGTCATTCCCAAACAGTAAGTGCAATCCTTCGTTGATCTAATTTGATGACAGTAATATCTCAATGTTCAGAGAATGTCAGAAAATGGGTAATTTGCATATGAAATGTTAAAGTGCATAAATGCTAATACCTTTTGACTTTACCTGGTATATCAGAATCAGATGGTATTGGATATATGGAGACAGTTAGTAAGGAGAGGGTGACAATGAGGATACATTATGTATCAGAAGTGGAGGATACAAGAAGAAGGGGGAGACCAAATTGGAGATGGAAGATTGGAATGAAGACAATGTTGAAAGCTCAGGGCCTCAACATTCAGGGGGATGAAACCATGCACTGGACATAGTGAATTGGTATACAGGCAACGACATTCTTGGACTGAACCAGGGCATGTGACGCATATAAAGGCCTGTGGGGCCAGTTGTGGATAGAGGGCTGTAGTTTCAGTGTATTACGCATGACAGCTAAAGAATGGATGTGAGTGAATGATGCCTTTGTTTGTTCCTGCACTACCTCATTAATGTGGGAAATGATGAGCAATTATGAAAAATAAAATGGTATCTCACCATGAAACTGAAGATTTACAGTCCAGGTTTGTTGCTTCCACTTTCTTCATTTCTCTTTCCAGCGTGTGCGAGGAAGCCATCATGGATTTTGATGGCTTGGTGGCTTGTCAGACATCTCTTGGAACGGCAGCTATTATTGTCATGAATAAGCAGACAGACATTGTGAAAGCCATTGCACGTCTCATTGAATTCTATAAGCATGAGTCCTGTGGTCAATGTACACCTTGTCGTGAAGGAGTTGCATGGATGTTCAAGGTTATGACAAGATTTGGTAAGTCCTATTTTAGTTATTATTTATAACTAGTAACAGTACTTTGTAAAGCCTGGTAGCACTGAATAATTCCTTTTAGCTTTTTTTATACAGGAACTTTTTTTCCATTTTACCCTTGGAGCCAGTTAGCCACAATGCTTTTAAATGTATTCACATTCTGTTGACATATGTTCCTACATAATTTTTATTGTTGCGTTATGTATTTGAGCCATAGAAAGTAAAGAATATGTCCAGTAATAGAGTAATTTTGTAAACTTTCTTAATTCCACAAAATTTTTTCAGTTTACAGTATTTGTGTATTCTCACCTGCTCCCAAACCCAAGGTCTTGATTTTATTTAGGTTTATTTATTTATGTGAGATGTGATACTTAAGTATGCGATACCCATTAATTAATTTATATTTTTCAACAGTGAAAGGTGATGCTCGTCCAGATGAGATAGATGCTCTGTGGGAGGTTTCCAAGCAGATAGAAGGTCACACTATTTGTGCATTGGGTGATGGTGCTGCCTGGCCAGTTCAGGGATTGATTCGACACTTCCGGCCTGTTATTGAAGAGCGAATGGCTAGTTTTGCTGCTACAAGAGAGGCAATTGCTAATTAATTCTTTTGATGTGGAAAAGATTAGCTAAAATTGTCGATAGCAATTGGAGTAGCATCATTTGATGGGGTACATGTGATCATAAACTGCAACTCTTGCTTGCAGTGGGTAAACTACAGGATATTTAAGTAGTCTTGGCAAAGTATTCAATCTTTTAAATATAACAGTTTATGAATAGTTTACTTTCATGTAAATTAAGAAAGGACTGAATTATTGGTTTGTATAACTTTTCAATAATAGATTAGGTTAATGTGGAAAATTTCAGGAAATTGGTTAGGGGTACTGATTAATTGAAATAGAAGGAAGTTTAGTGCAGTAGAAACAGTAGCTATTCTCATGACCCTTGCCTTTGAGGTTGACCTTTTTCTTTTATTCATTTCACCACCATTTGCTATCTTTAATGCAGATCTTTCTTTCTGTTATTTTTCTCTCTCGGAGACTCCCACCTTTAGATGCATTTCTTAATCTTACAGCCCTTCCAGTAATGTCATGTCATTCAGCATGAAATACTCTTCTCTGGAGAGAGGCAAGGCATATGAACTTGATGGTATTTTTCCTTCTGTTTTGAGAGAATGTTCATTAGAGTTTATGCCCATGCTTCTTGTCTCTTTCAGTTTTGCTTTTAAACCAAAACTTTTCCCGCATCCTGGATATATGCAGCGTTATAGCCTATCTTAAAGGATTCCCATTCTAAGCTTTCCAGCTACTATCTTTTTGATATTACTTCCATTACCTCCTTACTTAACGTTTCCATGAGTATCTTGAATCTCACAGTGTTCCTTATGGTCACCCATATGATTACAAGGAAAGATTCTCTAATGCCACCTTTTCCTGTGTTAAATATTTCTGACCATCCTCTGAGAGAAATTTCAGGTATTTGTACATTATAATCATTAATATCATTGGTAGGTTTAGCATTTTGCTATGATCGGCAGGCTACCCTCATTTGGTTTTTCTCCCTCACAGTTCTCTTGTATCAAGCCACTTCTATAGTAATTTCACTAGTTATTGGAAGGTCAACCTATTATCCTTTCCCTGTCAGCATGGCATTCCCCAGTATCCTTTCATCTCCTACCCTCTCCCTCTTTTTCATCAACATACATCAGTCAGTAAGTAACCCAGTTTTTTCACAGGCTGATGACTCAACTCTACATCCCTCTACTTCTTTTTATTTGTTCCATCCTCTTTTACTTCTTTTCTCCGCTTCATCCTAAGTGCTGCTGTAAATTCAGATTGGGAAAGGATCTCACTGTAGGATGGACATAAGTTATTTCAAGGGTAATCCCCCCTTAATTCCAATTTCTTGTTTAGCCTTTGAAAACTCCGCAGGACTTTGCAGTCTCCTTCGATAACTCTATAATTCCACCATTTTATTTAAATGTTGTGGTGCCTGGGCAATACACATATAGTAAAATATGAATTGGATAGTATGAGGGAAGAAAAACCATGCAATATTTGGCAAGTTTCAGCATCACAATTACTCTGGGTGTTTTATATCTAAAGAACAGTGTTTTACTTGTTCCTTTTTTAAAAGGCTAGCATTCCACATCCTCAGAAATTCAATTTTTTCCTTTTTTGTTTCATGTAAGACAAGGCCATATTGATGACTTACCTGTGACAGGAGCCTTTGAAAGTATTGAAATGTAAACTACATAAATTTATTGTACATAGCGACTTATGTAATGTTATATATGAATTGCACTGTATTTATTCAATAAAGAATAAATATCAGTACAGTGTTTTTTTGATTTTGTATGCTGCTGTGTATTAATTGTGAGTTGATATGGTATGTGTGTCTAGGATGTAAATTATATATATATATATTTTTTTTTTTTCATACTATTCGCCATTTCCCGCGATAGCGAGGTAGCGTTAAGAACAGAGGACTGGGCCTTTGAGGGAATACCCTCACCTGGCCCCCTTCTCTGTTCCTTCTTTTGGAAAATTAAAATAAAAAAATGAGAGGGGAGGATTTCCAGCCCCCCGCTCCCTTCCCTTTTAGTCGCCTTCTATGACACGCAGGGAATACGTGGGAAGTATTCTTTCTCCCCTATTATTTATTTTGCTTTGTTGCTGTCTCCTGCGTTTGCGAGGTAGCGCAAGGAAACAGACGAAAGAAATGGCCCAACCCACCCCCATACACAACGTATATACATACACGTCCACACACGCAAATATACATACCCATACATCTCAATGCACACATATATATACACACACAGACACATACATATATACCCATGCACACAATTCACACTGTCTGCCTTTATTCATTCCCATCGCCACCTCGCCATACATGGAATACCATCCCCCTCCCCCCACATGTGTGCGAGGTAGCACTAGGAAAAGACAACAAAGGCCCCATTCGTTCACACTCAGTCTCTAGCTGTCATGCAATAATGCCCGAAACCACAGCTCCTTTTCCACATCCAGGCCCCACACAACTTTCCATGGTTTACCCCAGATGCTTCACATGCCCTGATTCAATCCACTGACAGCTCGTCAACCCCGGTATACCACATCGATCCAATTCACTCTATTCCTTGCCCTCCTTTCACCCTCCTACATTTTCAGGCCCTGATCACACAAAATCTTTTTCACTCCATCTTTCCACCTCCAATTTGGTCTCCCACTTCTCCTCGTTCCCTCCACCTCCGACACATATATCCTCTTGGTCAATCTTTCCTCACTCATTCTCTCCATGTGCCCACACCATTTCAAAACACCCTCTTCTGCTCTCTCAACCATGTAAATTGTTATAGAATAATTTTCTATTACTGCTGATAAAGGCTTATTCGTGAATTTGATGATGTAAACAATGTGTATACCACTGGGACAATGAGGATTGTCACTGTAAATAAGTAACATTTACAAAGTAAGTCTATATATTTTGTATCTCTGCTAGTCTGCTTTATCAAGATGTCTGATAATGGATACTGGAAGATATAGTCCCCATGATTATGAGGAATTATTGATGCAAATTGATTTACATTATTCTAATAAGTTCTCTGGTAAGTTAGATATAGAGGGTCAGAGAGAAGAAAGAGCAGAAGTAGAGAACAACAAAAAGTGAAAACTCCTAACCAGACAGCCATATGTAAGAGAATAGTCATTGTTGTAAGTCACTCTTTTATTTGCTAACAAAAGCAACTTTAAACACTTATCCTCTGCCATTCCATAATCTCTAGCCTTAAGGGTGACATTTGTAATTCAGTTAAAGATATTCTATTCAATGTATACATATACAAATATGTTTTTTCTTTTAAATTTCCGAGCACACATGGGGTGAGGGTCATAAGTATGGTACAGTAAACTAGTTAAATTTTTAACTGGTTACTAGTCACAACTTGCTGGTAAAAGTAAAGGGAGTGTTGTAAAAAAACTGAAACAGGAGAGGAAGAAGGATCATGATACAAGTTATTAAAAGACAAGGGAATCAGGTTTACAGTGAATATGCAACTCTAATCCCATGTGCTCTTTAACAGGTGTGCAGTATATGAAATGCATTTTTGTGAAAGTTCTCAAACTAGATTAATGCATGTAACCTAGAAAATATGTCTGCATTTTACAGTGAATATACAACTCTAATCCCATGTGCTCTTTAACAGGTGTGCAGTATATGAAATGCATTTTTGTGAAAGTTCTCAAACTATGCACATGCAAAAAAAAAAATCATCCTTACATTTGGCGCAGTTCTCTCTATGTATTTACTTTGCAGAGTTGAGTCTATATCAATATGACTTGCCAAATCTCCCCATCAGACCTTAAGGCTTGACCCACTTTTCCTACTCTGTTTTGTTGGCTTGCTCTCCCTCTTCCAGAAGTAAAGTATTGTTTGGGTTGTGTGCCTCCACCTATATCTACATTAATGGCTCCTAACCAGTGATATGAATAGATATGTATAAGTGCGTGTGTGGGCGTTTATGTATATACATGTGTATGTGGGTGGGTTGGGCCATCCTTTTGTGTGTTTTCTTGTGCTACCTCGCTAATGCAGGAGACAGCGACAAAGGAAAAAAAATGTATAATGCTACCTCACTAATGTGGGAAATGGTCAATATGGATACAAAAATTATATATTTCTTTTAAACATATTCACTATTTCCTGCATAAGCAAGGTAGTGTCAAGAACAGATGACTGAGCCTTAGAGGGAAAAATCCTCACTCATCTGTTCCTTCTTTTGGAAAAGTAAAACTGGTGGGGAGGATTTACAGCCCCCTGCTCCCACCCCTTTTAGTCACCTATGACACACAGGGAATATGTGAGCAGTTTTCTTTCTCCCCTATCCCCAGGAATAACATATACTATTATATTTACTTATTACACTTTGTCGCTGTCTCCCGCGTTAGATCTTAAAAAGGGAATATGAATATATTTTCACGTTAAGGTATATGGAGTTAAATTTTATGCAATACAGAAATTTTGATTAAAGGTGGTACACAATATGGAACACTGAGTTCAACCAAGC
Source organism: Panulirus ornatus (assembly GCF_036320965.1). Classification (NCBI taxonomy): domain Eukaryota; kingdom Metazoa; phylum Arthropoda; class Malacostraca; order Decapoda; family Palinuridae; genus Panulirus; species Panulirus ornatus. Next base: position 22,771,575 of record NC_092265.1, read on the forward strand.
AACTCTGGGAAGCCAATATGTCAGAATTAAAATGTGGCTGCTGGTAAATCAAGTATGAATCATGGTGATGGTAGTTTCCCTAAACTGCAAGGATATAGAACACTTATTTATGATTTACCTACCAAATCACCTATATCTTTTTAATAAGTTTTCTACCTCTTCAAAAATTATTATTTTCCTTTTTCTCTAGCTGCTTGGCCAATTTTTATAAATTCATTCAAGGCTTGATGTTGATAAGGCGCACTCCACAGCTGGAGGTTTTAGTGATCTAGATTAATGCGTATAACTTAGAAAACATGTCTGCATTTTAGAAACAAAGGGTTAGAATAAAAAATTATTCTGCATTTTTTTATCCAATCACAACCATCCAAAAATTTGTATTTATGTTTTGGAAAACAAAGAGGGTCACTGAACCCCAAGATTATAAACAAAAGTTTTGTGCAGTTCATTATGCATTCTTAGAAGAACATGTTAACTCTTAGACTGTGTACTATGTCTCCACTTGCTTACAGGCTGAGAAAAGATTTTGCACCATTCAACTCATTTCAAATGTACAAAGTTGATGAAATATCTTTCATGTACTGTTCTTTACAGGATTTATACTAAAACATCTCATCAGTATTTAACAAAAATGTAGAAAAAATACAACAATTAAATACAGTATTTTATAAAACAATTAAATACAGTATTTTAAGTAAATATTAAAACTTGAATCTCATGCTGAAACAATCAGGTACCCTGATCATGGCCCTGGGGTAGATAATTGCTGGTGTCTTGAGATTCTGCATGTGAATACTCAATACATCTTTATCTATGCCACGAAACACACCGTTTACAGTAATGTTTTCATGCATATTTACAGTGGCATCTTTTCCAACGAGTGATGTTATTGCCCATAAAAATCTTTCTCGCAGATCAGCTCTACATTCTTGAAGGTTGCTACCTTTCTTGGTGGTTTCTTGCAAGGTTTCCTCCTCCATCTGAAATACCAGTGAAACATAATTAGCGGATAATTACTGAGCGATGGTGACCAGAAGATTATTCACTGTATAAGTCAACAAGCACGACAGGCTCTGTGGAGTATCAGTTGGTTATAACCTGCACCTCACTAGCCCACACTAAAGTCACTGACAAGGTTACTAGCCTACAGCCTTCATAATAGTTTAGCTGAAACAGTACATTGTGATGCAAAGTAACTGTGGATGATACCTAAATTTGGAATAGTTTTAACAGGTTGTTTTGGTGCATTATATATGACAGTTAGAGACTGAGTGTGAACAAATGTGGCCTTTGTTGTCTTTTTCTAGTGCTACCTCTTGCACATGCAGGGGAGGGGGTTGTCATTTCATGTGAGGCAGAGTGGCGACGGGAATGAATAAAGGCAGCAAATATGAATTATGTACTTGCGTATATATGTATATGTCTGTGTATGTATACGATGAAACATATAGGTATCTATATGTGTGTGTGTGTGGACGTGTATGTATATAAATGCGTATGTGGGTGGGTTGTTGGGCCATTCTTTCGTCAGTTTCCCTGCGCTACCTCGCTAACGAGGGAGACAGCGACAAAGTGAAATAAATAAATAAATAATAAGGCCAGCATCAAGTCTGATGGCTCTGATTGGACATTTTCAACAGCTTGTGCTTCATTAGGTCTATATACACAAAATCTTGAGGAAAAGTTAAAAATCTTGTGACTAAAATATCCAGAAAACAGGGGATCTGATATACAGAATTTTAACAGGTCTATACAAAGCGACTGATACTAAAAAAGAATTAATAGCTTATAAAGTCTTCTTGAAGCCAGAAATTCACTGAAATTATATGGAGGTCTAGAGTGCACCCAAGACAAAATTTCAAAATATAGAATTGACTGGAACAGCTCTGTTTTGAATACTGATTAAATTCTGCAATATTAGACTAGCACTTCGAGGATACCATAACTGTAGTAAACCATGATTTGGAAAATGATATTTCACTAAATGACTCTGAGTAAGGGTATAAGTTATATAATTACTCATGTCTACAGTGTAAGGAGAGAGTTCTACTCATGGGGCCATGACACTTTCTAAGCCATCAAGTAACGTTTTTAACCTGTAAATAGGCAAGATTTACTGTCTCATTGGTTAGTTTATTTCCACCATTCTAACAATACACCAGGAGTTCTCAAACAATCTTTCTAACCAGCTTTTTTTGACCTATCGTTGTGGCCTGGGGTTACTCTGCCGACGCATCCTATGAAGATCTATACCTACAATATACCCATAGCAATTAATCATTCTCCAAACTGGTACTGTAATACACTGGTAAGATGGTCATAGAACATATAATATCCCTAACCTAGAAGCTGGAATGCTGGCAGGAGTATTACAAGGCTGGCCTTAGCATGGTTGGTGACTAGGCTGTAGTTGTGGTGAGATCCAGCAGGTGGCCTGTGACGTCACACGTAAACACACGGGACCCTGACCATAGCCAAAGTGACACTTCCATACAACTGGACGTAGAGTAGATTTATATATGTCTTTTTTAGATTATTACGATCGTGCAGCACCCCAGAGGTAGATTTACTGGTTAAGTGATCCCGCCGTGCACGGAGAGATAAGGTCAGTAGACGTAGTATGGGATGTGTTCATCCTGGTGGGGAAGGCAAGGCTCCCCGGGCGTGACAAATGTTCATAATATGTGACGTGTTCAATGTGGTAGATCAATGAAAAGTGGAGGAATTAAAGGTAATTGTTCACTTTGGGGAACACAGAGGCTCTGATTTAGTGGTTTTTTCAACATAGTTTGTATTGTTGGATTCCCTAGACTGAATAGAACTTCACAGTAGGATTACTTTTACAGAGTCTGAAAAGTCGGTTTTATATAAAGTGATGAATTAGTAGTTGAGTACTGTTATTTTAATATCTCTCTGATCTAATGGATTTGCCTGTTCAATAGTACGGTCTGTTATGGAGAACACTTTAAATAGAAGTGTTATGGAGAGAATTTATTTATTCTATAGCTGGTAATAGTAGTGTCCCTGGGATAGATACTGCTCACAGGGATAGGTACTGCTCACTGACCCCTAAGGATCCAGAACGGGTATATATGAGGTCACTTTAAGACCTCGTGATGTGCATATAGTTTAGCTTGTGAATTAGGGGTTAAGTTCCAATTTAGGGGCCGACAGAAATAAATTACGCATTTTGATGAAATGATTATCAGTTATCCTTATACATAGTACAAGTTATTTAGATTAGGGTCATAGTTTGGTTCTTTGTTTTATATTATGATAATAGATGTGATAGTGGGGAGGGCGGTGTTGCTTATGGAAAATTTGGGGTGGAAGTTAGTGAAGTTTGTCAAGAAATGAACAGAACCAATGAAAACTTCATTAGACTAACTCAAGCAATATAGACTTATTTTGATAAAATGCATATTATGATCCTTTGGATTTAGTGCTAATGTGAGTAGGTTTGTTTGCTGAGTATCCTCCTATTTGTATGTATTTATCTGTTTTTGCAGCATAGGGAGCACGTTCAATGCTCATGAAGCCCCTAATTTTCTGTTTTTTCTTTGGAGGTTCCAGTCGCAGACAAAAGTCTGCATCAAGGCTGGACCTTAACTGAAATATAGAGAGGATTATGCAACAAAAAAAAAAAAAATTGACAAGGGAAAGTATTTATGAATTTTCGAGGAAGTGAAAAACCTGTCATTTAGGATGTGCCAGTAATTTACCTAAAGAAAGTCAGAAAAGAATTTTTGCAAGTAATTCCAATCGGCTTTGTTGAGGTGCTAATATTTATGCTTAGAAGGATCTACTGGAGGGGTAGGTGCCATTAGATAGACATTTATGAGAATGTGTTCAGTGACCCAATTGGGAGGATGATTGTGTGGTTACAGCAGGAGATTAGAGGTAAAAAACAGATCCAGAATATTAGAATAGTCACCGGTTAGGAATATGGGTAGGTTAGGAGATGGTTTGTGCTCATTAATTGAGAATGGAGAAAGTAAGGGCTTCAAACCTCACATTCATCCATATGGGAGGAAGAGGATCTCAGCTTGGTGAGAGGATGCTCACAGGGATAGGTACTGCCACAGTCTCACGGTAGGAGTTTAGATAGTTGAAGAAAGATATAAAGTTTGTAGAATTAGGAGAGCAATACTTGAAACAAAAGAAAAGTGTGGTAGTTAGGAGACTGACCTTGAGGCACATAACATCAAAGTTTGGGGATTGAAGGTCCTTAAAGCATGCAACAGGTGTGTTGATGTTGGAATAAGCACAAATACCACGTTTGAATTGGAATCATGAGTGGATGTTACACTTTGAAATGAAAGAGGGGCCATTAAGAACATCATTAAACAACTGTGTCTCAGAGGGAAGTAAGATATTAAGTGAGGTACTAAACAGATGTTGTTCAACAGAAGAGAGGTTATTAGAGAGATTGCAAATGTTATAGTTTATAGAAAAAGAGGAAGGTCTAATAGAGAGGGAAAGTTGTGGCAGGGGTCAATAGTACTGCTGTCTGAGCTCTCCCTCTCATTAGCAGTAGAGTCAGGCAGAAACTCAGAGATTCTTAGCAGCCCATGATTCCAGGGACCAGGAATGTCTCCACATACAGAGTATTCCAACCATCCGCCACCTGTACACCAAAGCACTACTTCTCTGCTTCCTTTCTAACTCACTTCTCATCATGGCCTCTTGTTATACTGGTACTGCATCTGATGTAGTACTGTTCATTATCAGCATTGTAAAACTAATTTTAAAGATTTGAAGGTTGTCAGGCAGGGGCAGATTTAAATTTTCTTATGGGGTCCAAGTCAATTGGAGTTACTGAATACACTAACTTGGCAGCAATATAAAAGGATTGCTATTGCAATCCTGTAACGATAAGTGATGTAGGATGTGAATGAGAATGTGCTGATCTCATGTGTTTTATAGTGTTTGAAAGGGGGTGAATCCTCATGGATATGCCTCTGCTACTTATAAGGGCGTGCCTGCTGAAAAAAATGTATTTTTCAAAACCTACTTTTCTTACTGTATGATTATTTATATCTATTAGTTATGGATTAATTCCCTATTAACCATTTACCTTCATTTCAGCGAGTTCAATCTGATTATCTGTATTATAGAGTTTTGTTGAGAAAGTAGAAAAAAAGCAAATTATAGTATTTTTGTAATTTCAGGATGGAGTCAATGCTCAATAAATTAAGGTCCAGTGTAAGCAGTGCAGCCACAAGTGCAGTATCCAATGCTGTTCAAATAGCTTCACAAGTGTCCAATTACCTACCAGGGAACCCTGTGACAAGAGAATTTGAGGCCACTGCACACATAGCTTCAGCTGGACCAGGTAAATATGTTTCGAACAAGAAAGTTAGTGCAAAATTACATAAAGTCTGTTTTTAACATATTTTACTCTCACATATTCAGGTATTATGTTAATGATTTTTTTTAATTGGCAGTCGTTAGTGACTTGTCCTTGTAACAAATTTGGAGTAAGAGGGGGTGAACTTTGCCATATTGAAAGAGAATTTGATTTTAGGATGAAACTTGTTAATCTGGGACAGAGTAAGGAATTTTGGTGTAGAGCGTGGAAGAATGGGCATCAAGCTTGACACAATGACAGACAGTACAGTATTGAGATGATCTCTGTTTTCTTTAATGTGTAAGTAGATTAAAAAAAACATTTTTTATTTGATGTTTCATATTTGAGTAGTCTATCAGTTTCTTTCCCTGACACCCATTACATTTGTTTTATTGTACAAATGAATAGCCATGTTCGTGTTTCTTCTCTGTACTGAATTGATTTTAAAAACGGGAATTTAGAATTTTACAATATACTATACCTTATCTAAGTGAGAGTAGATGGAGTAAGACCCATACAACTCTCTCTGTAACTTGATTGTATCTGTAGTATAGACAGCAACTTTGTCATCTTCCAGTGGACCTTTCCTTTTAGATGTTTATGTCTCTCTAAGTGCACTGACCAAACATGGGATATATACTTTTAATTAGTATTAGTATATGCTGTACCTTAATTCTTGGGCATTTCCTTACCCATGTTCTTTAATGCAGTTGTGGCATTAAACCTTCAGGGCCCTTAGCAGCGGCCTGGTCATCATTCACAAGGTAAGCCCAGGGTGTATGAACATTTTGACCTTTAAGTTGTAAGTAAAGTCCTCTGAATTTCGTGAGGCTATACTATCATACTTTAATTAAAAGAGATCTAAGTGCAGTAGGAATGTCTTTATTTGAAGATGACAAAGATGGATGCAGTTTTGGGAGAGGGAAGCAGTTGTTTTGTATTCATTGATGTTGAAGACAAATCATGTGAGAGGATGACTGAAATACATTGCCAGTTATTTCTTAGGTGTAAGAGTACCACTTTAAAAGTTGTTAACTCATCGGTATAGCCAGTGTAATTTCATCTATTCATTGTCATAGAAGCAGACTTAATCTTTTGTTAATGCTATTAGTTCCTTGATGATAGGCTGGCACATTGATTTAAAAGACTAAAGTATCAAACCCACTTGTATGACATTCCTGCCTCTTCAAATTAGGTATTAAATGATATTTTTGGATCAAGAAGTTTTGAATATTAATGGATGATGTAACACTAATTCATGTGACTAATGTTCACTTTCATGAAATAAAAATTTTTCCAGGTTTAGTTTGGAAAGTATATAAAGGATATAAGAAATCTACCAAACAAGATGCTGCTATATTTGTATTTGAGAAGCGTTTGTTAGATAAATGGGACAGGCAAGAGAGAGAAGTCATGCTTGACAAGTTAAGAAAAGGTGTTTCACAACTAACAAGATTAAGACACCCACAGGTAATGTTTATGATAGTACAATTAATATTTAGATTTATGTTTCCTTTGCTCACTTTTGATTTTATGTTATTGAAAAACTCTGCTGTATCTTTATACCTAACAGACATTTTCCCATGCAAAATGTTTGATGGTATATACAGAATATTATTCATTTACCTTTTCATTGTAAATATTCACTTATTGTAATATCAGAAACCCAGCAGCATCGCTAGAATATTTGACACAAAATATTTGTTTGTTTAACTTTCCAACAAATGAGGCATTTGCCTTCCACTTGATATCATATTTACTGAACTGGGTTGCTTTTTGCCTTGTTCTTAGGTTCTGTTGTGTTGTGAATGTAGAGTGATGTTTTAGTACAGTGGGCACTGCCTAATGAATCTAGTTAATGATTATGACAAAATGTGACAGGGAAAGGCATAGTAGCTAAAAAGCTTGTATGGAAAATGTGTCACAAAATCATGTCTTAATGCTCTTAGTGGTAAATACTGAATTCTTTTTTCCAGGTTTTGACTGTCCAGCACCCCCTGGAAGAATCGAGGGACACCTTAGCTTTTGCAACTGAACCTGTGTTTGCATCACTAGCTAATGTTCTAGGGCATAAAGAGAACATGCCAGTACCTCCACCATGCACATTAAAGGATTACAGATTCTATGATGTTGAAATTAAATATGGTCTAATGCAGGTATGCTTTGATAGCTGTGATTATTTATCTTTTTATATATATTTGTTTTATTGTATGCTCTAATAAAAGCCATGCTTATTGAATAAGTAAGATGATAAGTCATTTCTCCTGGCATTGTGTTAAATAGTCCAACAAGGTTTTTTTTGCAAGACAGTCATATTTTTTCTGATATCTTTTAACATGTTCCCAGGGATTACTTGTAATTTCATAATCCTGAATCTTTCATGTAGACATGTTTCAGATTTGGTGTCATTCCTTTTGCCTTCCATTTGCTTCCATGCATTATCACATCACACCTGCAGGTCCATTCTTATAATGTCATAGGCTAGGTGGATTGTTGTATGGTTTTTGGGTCTTTAGGAACAAGTATTAGTCAGCTTTATGGATATGGATATCAGAGGAAGTGAAATCTGGTGAATACATCTCATTTAATGGAAAAGGGCATTGTAATTCCCATCTGGCAGTTTGCGATTGCTCTCTGATGCTTACAGGGCTCTGTCCTTAGCAGAGATGTGGTTTTCGTATGTTAAAACCTTCATTTACTTTTATTAAGAGATTTTTTGCATAATATTATATTTTACTTTTTGAGAATAGGTTATAGATGACTAATTGATTTGTTTGATTGATTAAATCTTTATGAATAAGGATCTTGATGATTTCAAATTGATGTTAGTTGGAAGATAACAAGTTTTAGCATTTTGAGAAAGTGAAAATGTTAAACATAAAAGTAACCAGAATAAATGAATTTGATAGTTTTGTTCATTTGTTAGATAGTGATAAGTATTGTTGTATCTTTGCTGGTGTGTGAATGTCATTTGATAACTTTCCTGTGGTTGAAGATGCTTCTTCTCTCTTGTGGGAAGATACCCAGTTCAGTTGTAGGAAAACAGTTCCAGTCTGGTATTTCCTAATTATGCATGTTTAGAAATAGAAAGGGGATGAAGAGTGCTAATGCAATAACCAGTATTTTTGTGCTTGTGTGCTAGGCAACAACCTTTGAAGTACAGCTGTTTTTTGAGAAATATCTCAAACTAATAGAATGGAAGAAGACCAATAGGACAGGACAGCACTCGTCAGCAACAAGTAGATTGATTTTGCCTATTTTTTTTGTATGAAATCTTTCAGAGCGAGTGCAACACAGATGTACCATAAGGAGACAGCCAAAGGGTAGGTGACGATATTGGAAAAGATCATATAGCCTCATGCATTATCTCTTAATGGCAGTTTAGAATGAACATCATGATTTGCTTTTTTGTTTCTATGCTGTTAAAATAGATTAGCCTTATATAGACTTTATTGATAGAAAAATTTGCTCAGTTTGTAAGTTAAAAAAAGAAAAGTTGTGTTTTGTCTTACCAAAGCAGTCAGTAATCTTTAGTGTTGTGGTGAAAGACAAATGAATATCATATTAAGGACATCACAGGTCAAGGTACAGGGTCCTTGAGGAAACATTACTATCATGTAGCATCCTCTTAACCAAAGTGTTCAGGAGAGGTCAGACTTTGTGCTTATTGTAAGATTTTGATTTAGAGATTATGACTAGTGGAGAGAGACAAATCAGTCTTACTCTAATCTTATATTTCCATCTTTATCTTATATAACATCTCTGTCATCTCTAAACTTAATCACAGTGGCACTCGAGAATAGCTCAACAAGATTATTTTCAAGGTAATAAAACTTAAACAAATTACAATAGGCAGGTTTGAATTTTGATTCTGCTTATGTTTACTCATATGGTTCAGTCTTTAAAATCCCATATCATCCACTTTTGAGATGACATACTATGCTGTACTGTTGTATATTTATCATCAGTACATTTATCATGAGATGAAACACATTCTTGTTATTTTGTTTTTTCATTATCAATTGGTGATAATGATAGATGAAAAAGATTGCCTTTTTGATTTCATAGGTTAGTGAAGGGCTGGCATTTCTACATAACTCTGTGAAGATCGTTCACCGAAACATATGCCTCGAGAACATTGTACTGAATCATCAAGGAGCATGGAAACTCTTTGGATTTGACTTCTGTGTGACTAATCAAGCTACAGCTGATCAACCTGTACGTTACTATGATTTGTTATGCTTGTGAGAATCAAAATGTACTTGCCTCACACTGTTTCCTTATATACTCATTCTTCCACACTTTCTTGATGCATGAATATTGCATCTTTCTGTCAGTTCACATTGATTTGACCCTTTCCCATAGCTGCATACAAATACCTCATACAAATATTTTTCATCTTCTGGTCATACTTTCATGATTCAGGTATCATATAACCTTATTCTCTCCAGAAGCCCTTGCAGGCTATGTAAGTCCATCACTTGAGATTCTTTGAATAGGTCTTGACTCTACCACTTGGTGTTCTAACAGAATATGAGCCCCATCAATTGATACATTCTTGATAATGTCCTTACATTGGGTTCTTGGTCTTCCAACTTGTCTCATTCTGTCTGGGATCCATTTGTGTATCCTCTTCACATACAGACTGATTCTTCTTGATATCCAGGATTAATAGTCCTACTGTTTAGTCTGTCTTTTATCTGTGTTTTGATATCTTTTTTGTTGAAGTAATTCTTGCAGTACACTGCAAAGCCATCAACTCTGCCTCCTGCACTTTTGCTTTCCGTATTTTTTGTCCTTCAGTGTAGGATGCTTTGCATGGATAATCTGACTATGTTTTGCAGTTCTTCAGTTAATTTCTGCTAATGCTTTTGCATCAGCTAGAATTATGCCTCCTCAATATTTTGAAAATTAATTTTTTCAATTTGCTTTATACATTTCTCAGTTATTTTTATGCGTTCTTGTTCATCATACCTACTGACCACATATTTTTTATACTTGTCATCATTTCCTGCCTCATTGAGGCAGGAATAGATAACTGAGCCGTAAATAAAAAATCCTCTCCTAGCCCCTTCTGTTCCCTTATGGAAAGTATTTGTGGTGGATTTCCACCCTCAACTCACCCATTTTAGTTGCCTTTTATGACAAGTAAGAGATATATGTGAGTTATCTCTTTTTCCTGTCCCTAGGGAAACCAGCCATCTTATATTCACTTATGTCATTGTTTAGTTAACCATACATTTTTAATGGTGTTCTGCTTTTTCAGGATCTCGTGTAATAATGCAATATCATCAGCACAAACTTAGCATTCTGTCTTTCATTTCATTTCTTCATCTGACTTTAGCCATAATTTCTTTTAAATGTGTTATAAAAGCTCTGGAAACCATGTACTTTTTGTTCTCTACTCCTTTACTCTTCAACCCAATTGTCATTATCTATGAAAGAAGTTTCTTTAGATATTTATGTGATTTTGATTGAAATATTTCAGTTGGAATTCCTTTGTCTACTAAGACATTCCACAGTCTCTCATCTAGGACCTGATCTGCTGCTTTCTCCATGTCCTTAATGCTTGTGCTGCACCAGATTATGCTCTTAACTTTTTTCAAGGTAGTTCGAGGGCAGACAGCTCACCTGTGGTGGTCCCTCCACCCCAATATCCAGAGTGATTCTCCAAAAGTCTGTGTTCAGTAATCCACCTCTACTTTGCTTTCTCTGTCATACAGTTTTCTCTTTAGGTTTATGAAGGATGTTCGCATGTAGTTCTTGCATTCCATGGTATCCCCTTTTCCTTTATATATAGGACAGTGATATATTCTTTCCACTTTCTAAGGACTTCATCACTCATATTGCATTGAGAGTTTTATGTAGCCATTCTATCATTTGGTCAGTACTCCCTTTACTGTTTCAGAAGGCATACATTCAGATCTTGTTGCTTTTCTGCTCTTCATGACAGTTACAGTTTCAGGTATAATGAAAGACTCTTTTAGGTATTTGTCATGTGTAACAGTTTCATCCAAAGCTTTCTCAACTTTTTCAAGATTTATTCTGAATAAATCTGAGGAATATTTATTACCACAGTTATTTGTTGTAACCTCTCCTTGTGTATCTTTTTATACTTAATAGAGTTTTATCTTGATTTTTCTTTTTTGGCTGTGCTCTACTGTAGTGTTGGTAAAAAGCACATTACTTGTATGCTTCCATCTTGATCAAGTTAGCCATCCTTTTAATATGATCATAGTTTCTCCAAACTATCATTGTCCCTTGTTTCAGCCTCATTGTCAGTGCATTCTTTAATTGTTTCATTACTTTTCATTACTGATCAAACTTCTTCAGTCCACTTCGCCCTCCTTTTGGTCTTCTTCCTTTCTGTTTTTTCTCATTTCTGCCACTTTTTCATGAATGTCTTGCTCTGTTTAAATTCATGCAAAATGTGTTGTTATTTTTATTATTACCAAATACCAATTATAGGGTAAAATTGGTTAAGGGAAAATTTGTACTCCTTTAAAAAATAAGTTTGAACCCCTCAGGGACAAATGCTTTCTCCAGTGCTCAAAGAGATCTCTGCCTCCAGTAGAGCATTGACTTTTTGTACGTCAAAACTGAAATTTCTTACTTTGTGACTAAAGGTACCTTGAGTGGAAATGGGTAGCTGTTGGTCAATTCGTAATTTTGACGTTATGATGAAATTGCTTTTGTATAGTATCCCCTTTCATAAAGTGGTCCCATCACCTTTTTTAATAGATGTGACCATTATGAAGAAAAGTTTTTATAAACCTATTTAAGAAAGTGTATATAGAATAATCAAACCATTTTTCTTCTGTCCAGCCTTTTTGGCCTTTTGAGGAGTTTGATGTCCGACGACACTCTAGTTGCCAGCCTCACCTTGACTACCTGGCACCAGAATATGCCCTGACACACACATTGGATACAGCAGCAGACCTCTTTCCTTTAGGAATCATCATATATGCACTCTTCAATGAAGGAAGACCCATCTTTCATAATAATCAAGACTTTGGAACATTTAGGAGAAACTGCTGTGAGGTCAGTCAAAATTGAAGGATGATATTCAGTCATATGTTCATCTAATTTGTTTTGTACAGGACTTCAGATTGAAAGCTGGGATATTTTATGGCTAATACGTTAATGACAATAGAATCAGGAAAGACATATGCTGTAAATGATATGAAAGATTTTTAAGGCAGTGTCACAGAAAATAGTCAATGTTTTTGTAGATAAGGTTGAGGTGATGATGCAGAGAATCAAAAACCCGAAATTTTGATGCTGGATTCATCCTAGATGGTAATGAATATTGTGATAAGGGGATTTGAGCTTGCCATATGTAGTTCAGCCTTTCAAATGGGGTAGGTATAGAGCTTGTATTCAAATTTTATCAATATTCAGAAAAAAATATTAGATTTTTCTTTCTGCGACAAAATAACTTGATTGGTTTAAGAATTCATAGAAAGTACAAAGAGCATGTAAATGACCAGGTGGAATTTATTATCACTTACCATGCTTATTTTTATTTTCCATTGCCCCTCTTTCCTTCTAAAGCATGGCATTTCTGTGATTTCTGTCAATGAATGGAGTGTAGGCTTGCATAAGCTTGTATTGTTCAACTAGCCATTTTTTTCTCCCCTTCCTTCCCTTTTTATATTTGAAAAAACATTCACACAGTTTGACAGTAACAGATATTAGGAACAGACTCCACCACTCAGTGAATGAATGCTGATGGATTGTTGCCATGACGTCATAGGCCTGGGTTTGTTGGTCTCTTGTCATAAAGTCCACCTAACATGCATCTGCTGGCCTCACATATTTCATTAAGGTTGATGAATGTGATTCCTTGTGGACAGAACTCATTTCATTGGATTTGATTGTTGTTTCAATCCCCAAAGAGCAAGTACCCTCTCAGATACTCTACTCTAAGGGCTTTGTCTGTGGTAGAGAAATTATTTGATATTTGATATCCTTCAGAACTAAAATTTTTTATTTGTGTAATGTTTCAGTAATGTTTTATTTCTGCATTCTAAGCCAGAAATTTCCTTTGACCATACAGATGGGATGAATAGAATTTTCTACTTTATTAACTCGGCTTAGAAGTTGAGAAAAGTTGAGGTGATAAGCTGTATGATATGGATTTAAGGGAATAGATGGAATGTGAAAATAGGGAATGGTCAGAAGAAATCAGATTTTTGTCTCATGCTGACTTGCCTTTCCATCCTTACCAATATAGCTGAATCATATTGAAGAAATCCCCATTTGGCTCTTGTTTCTACCTAAAGAAAGTGATAATAAACAGGGATAGAGTTTTCAGGATTTTCAGTCTCATTATCCTGCCTCTCTAAATTGCCTTGAAGATGCCTGAGGTATGTGGATAGTATTCTTTCACTCCTATGCTTTGGGATAAAGGTACCCAAATACCAAGAATTTATATAATAGAAGTCTTACAATTGTGGTGGAGCCATAGGGAAAGTCTTACATATTAGAAGATGATAATCTCTGATAGTTTAGTTAAAGATACATAGAGAGAGTTATGCTAAACTTTATATGTCAGAAGTGGAGGGGACAAGGAGAAGGGGGAGAACTTATTGGAGATGGAAGGATGGAGCGAGAAAGATCTTCAGTACTCAGAGCTTGAACATGCAGGAGAGTGAAAGTTATGCAAAGGTTAGAGTGAATTGGAGCTGTGTGGAATACAAAGGGTGACGTGTTGTCAGTAGACTGAATCAGGGCACATGAAGCACCCAGTGGAAACAATGCAAAAGTATGTAGGGCCTGGTTGTGGATAGGGGGCTGTGGTTTTGGTGCATTTTACACGACAACTAGAAAATGGACGTGAGGATATGAAGCTATTTCTTTGCCTCGTTCTTGTGCTACTTAGCTAATGTGGGAAACAGCAAACAAGTTTGAAAGAAAAAGAAAGAAATGTCAGACTCAGTATGTGAAGTATTGAAACCTATGAGTGTTTTGGGTGCAGATATTGTTTGAAAGATTGCTGATCTTGTTGGTTGATGGGATAATTTGTTTGAGGATGGAAGGTTGTGTGGAGATGTAAGTTCCACTATATGATATACATTTGTGTGTAGAGTGAATTATGAAGTGTTTTTTTTTTTTTTTAACTTTCTTACACTTGATGTTAAAGATGTGCATGATGAACCTTGAAGTTATGTGTACTTGATTCATTGAATGGAAATGGGAATAGACTTGAGGATGATTTAGAGATGTAATTTTCTTTAATTGGAAGATATAGAGCTCATGCTAATCCAAAACATCTTGTAAAGGTTTTGAACAAAACATTTTGTACAAAGGATGCAATCGCAGTTTGGGAGATGCATCAGGAAGGAGGAGTTCAGGTTTATTCATGTCATTACCTAAGTTTAAAGAGTGAATAACATATATGAAAATCAAATATTGATATTAATGTAGATAGTAGCTGGTAGGCAACCAATGACCAGGTAGGTATATCACCAGTACTACCTGCCTGGGTATTAGGAGGGTTAGTGACATCTACTTAGCCAGCATTTTAATGGTTGTCAAGTTGCACTCCCTTGACCCAGGTAACTGTCTTTTCTTTCTGCCTCACTAACATGTGGACAACTGGCATTCTGTCAACAAACATACAATCTCTCTTTGTCATATGTAACACTTGACAGCACTTAACTCATGCAGCTGATTCTTCATAACTCTAGATTTTCCTGTGGTGAGCACCATGTGCTTGCCCTGCATTTTATCTAGATTTTCTTGTGGTGAGCACCATGTGCTTGCCCTGCATTTTAGCAAATTGGTAGGAGCAGTAGATAGAAGAAGGAGGGAAGAACATTCAGGCAGGATTATTAGGCAGAAACATTAGTTTGAAGCAGTAGGTAGGAACATTAGATAGGAGCCTCTGAAAACACTGCTAGAGTTGCTTTCTGCCAGTGGCCTGTCAAGGGTAAGGCACTAAAGGCTGAGAAGCAAAACTGGAGTTCTTTAGTTATGGAGAATCTGTTGCCATGGCCACCTCTTTGAGGGAGTTCCAATAGGAACAGGCATCAGAGATATAGATACATAGATAGAAGTATTAAATCATGTATTTTTAAGGAATATATTTTGTTTAAATTGTAAAATCAGATCATGTTTCATCCACCAGTTTAAGAATACAAATACTCTGAAGCTTACATCTGTCCCAGAAGGCATCAGAGAAGAGGTCCGGCTGCTACTTCATGCAACACCGCAGTTAAGGCCAGATGCCATACAGTTTTCTAAGGTGATTGTATTTTCATGTATTTGATGCTAATTGAATTTCAAAATCAATATTTATTATTTGCTTGTATGATGGTGTATAAGTAATTGACTTATTCATTTGTGAAAGTAACATAGTTATTAGACAATTTAACTGCAGTAGTATAAAAAGATCAAATAGACTTTGTGCTTATCATTCCATCTATACATGCAAGGTCACCAGCATGGAGTCTCCTCCAAGTAAATCCATCCATGCATGATTGAAATTAGTGTGACTTGTGTGAATACCCATACCTCCCTTTCCTTCTCTTTCCTTTACCTTACTCAGAAACTTAGTTGTTCAGCATGGAACCATCCTTTCCATGTGTTCAAAGACTCTCAGCTCTTTTTTCCCCTTTTCCACCACCCTTATATTTCTTCCATATCTTACTCTAACATCCTCAGGTACAACTGCTTTTACACATGGCTTTTGGAAATCCACTCCTTCCTCCTTCAGTCCATTATTGTACCATATATTTATCTTCCAAGTATCATAGAAAGCCTTTCTTAAAGTGTTGCCCCAGCTTACACTGCAGATTTTTCACTCTTACCATTATGATCTTAAGAATGCTAGTATCCTCATGCCTTTCAACATTTTAATCATTCAGTACAGTATGCTCCTTGATGTTAACTAGAAATTTTCTTATCTTTTTCATAGAGTATTTTTCGTATCTATTACATACTGCATATTTTTCTTATCTTTTTCATACTATTTATCCATCTAATTCTGTTCTCTAAACATATCAGAGAGAAATGAAATATCTTGGTGGATATCAGGTCATGTTGAAACGGCTGTTTCTTTCAGGTATCGTATTTCGAAGATGTTGGGGTAAAAACTTTAAGCTACCTTGATCAAATGTTTCAGTGGGATAACATGCAGAAATCACAATTTTACAAGAGCTTGCCTCAGGTTATTCCACAGTTGCCTCATCGAGTGTGTTTATTAAGGTTAGTACGAAAATATGAATAATTTTTCATGTAATATTAGGTTTTCTGAAGATTTTATTCATTTAGTTATTTATTGAACAGAGGTATAAGTTTGTTGAGTATTCCTGGTAAATTATATGGGACGGTATTGATTGAGAGGGTGAAGGCATGTACAGAGCATCAGATTGGGGAAGAGCAGTGTGGTTTCAGAAGTGGTAGAGGATGTGTGGATCAGGTGTTTGCTTTGAAGAATGTATGTGAGAAATACTTGGAAAAGCAAATGGATTTGTATGTAGCATTTATGGATCTGGAGAAGGCATATGATAGAGTTGATAGAGATGCTCTGTGGAAGGTATTAAGAATATATGGTGTGGGAGGCAAGTTGTTAGAAGCAGTGAAAAGTTTTTATCGAGGATGTAAGGCATGTGTATGTGTAGGAAGAGAGGAAAGTGATTGGTTCTCAGTGAATGTAGGTTTGCGGCAGGGGTGTGTGATGTCTCCATGGTTGTTTAATTTGTTTATGGATGGGGTTGTTAGGGAGGTGAATGCAAGAGTTTTGGAAAGAGGGGCAAGTATGAAGTCTGTTGGGGATGAGAGAGCTTGGGAAGTGAGTCAGTTGTTGTTCGCTGATGATACAGCGCTGGTGGCTGATTCATGTGAGAAACTGCAGAAGCTGGTGACTGAGTTTGGTAAAGTGTGTGAAAGAAGAAAGTTAAGAGTAAATGTGAATAAGAGCAAGGTTATTAGGTACAGTAGGGTTGAGGGTCAAGTCAATTGGGAGGTGAGTTTGAATGGAGAAAAACTGGAGGAAGTGAAGTGTTTTAGATATCTGGGAGTGGATCTGGCAGCGGATGGAACCATGGAAGCGGAAGTGGATCATAGGGTGGGGTAGGGGGCGAAAATTCTGGGAGCCTTGAAGAATGTGTGGAAGTCGAGAACATTATCTCGGAAAGCAAAAATGGGTATGTTTGAAGGAATAGTGGTTCCAACAATGTTGTATGGTTGCGAGGCGTGGGCTATGGATAGAGTTGTGCGCAGGAGGATGGATGTGCTTGAAATGAGATGTTTGAGGACAATGTGTGGTGTGAGGTGGTTTGATCGAGTGAGTAACGTAAGGGTAAGAGAGATGTGTGGAAATAAAAAAGAGCGTGGTTGAGAGAGCAGAAGAGGGTGTTTTGAAATGGTTTGGGCACATGGAGAGAATGAGTGAGGAAAGATTGACCAAGAGGATATATGTGTCGGAGGTGGAGGGAACGAGGAGAAGAGGGAGACCAAATTGGAGGTGGAAAGATGGAGTGAAAAGGATTTTGTGTGATCGGGGCCTGAACATGCAGGAGGGTGAAAGGAGGGCAAGGAATAGAGTGAATTGGAGCAATGTGGTATACCAGGGTTGGTGTGCTGTCAGTGGATTGAATCAGGGCATGTGGAGCGTCTGGGGTAAACCATGGAGGGCTGTGTAGGTATGTATATTTGCGTGTGTGGACGTATGTATATACATGTGTATGGGGGTGGGTTGGGCCATTTCTTTCGTCTGTTTCCTTGCGCTACCTCACAAACGCGGGAGACAGCGACAAAGCAAAAAAAAAAAAAAAAAAAAAAATTATTGAACTTGATCGCCATTTCCCATGTTAGTGAGGTAGCATCAGGAAACAGATGAAGAAAGATCCACCCACACTCTTATACAAATATGTGCTCATATGCTGTTTCCTGTGGGGCAGGGTGGCACCAGGAATGAATGAGGGCAAGCAAGTATGAATATGTACAAATGTACATATGTATATGTCTGTGTTTGAATGGAGAAAAATTGGAGGAAGTAGAGTGTTTTAGATATCTGGGAGTAGACTTAGCAGTGAATGGAACCATGGAAGCAGAAGTATCACAGGGTGGGGGTAAGGGGGGAAGGTTTTGGGAGTGATGAAGAAAATGTGGAAGGAGAGAGCATTATCATGGGAGCAAAAATAGGTATGTTTGAAGAAATAGTAGTTCCACTAATATTATATGGTTGCAAGGAAGGTTTGTATGGAGGAGGGTGGATGTGTCGGAAATGAAATATTTGAGGACAGTATGCAGTGTTTGGTGGTTTCATTGAGTAAGTAATGAAAGGGTAAAAGAATTTTTTTTGAATAAAAAGAGTATGGTTTAGAGAGCAAAAGAGGGTGTGTTGAAATGGTTTGGACATATGGAGAGAATGAGTGAGGAAATGCTGAAAAAGAGGATATATGAGTTGGAGGTGGAGGGAACAAGGAGAAGCAGGAGACCAAATTGGAAGCGGATTAGGGCCTGTGCATACAGGATGGTGAGAGTTGTGCATAGATTATAGTGAATTGGAATGATGTGGTATACCAGGATCAAAGTGCTGTCATTAGACTGAACCAGAACATGTGAAATGTCTGGGATAAACCATGGAAAGGTCTGTGGAGCCTGGATGTGGATAGAGAGCTGTGGTTTTGGTGCTTTACACATGATGGATAGAGACTGAGTTTGAACAAATGTGGCCTTTTTTGTCTGTTTTCCTGGTGCTACCTCACTGAAGCAGGAGGTAGGGATGCCCTCTTTCTGATACAGATTGTTACTAGCAAGTAACTTTTAAACCATGTGGAGCATATAAAGCCCACTTTTAAGGTTATGATATATTCAGATCTTGATCTGTGGCTCTTGTATTTCCAAAATCCATAAAATTTAAAGATCCAAGCATTACTTGATCCTATGGATTATGTATATTTGTGTACCTGTATCTTTAGGATATGCATGTAAATGAGATGGGGTTCACTAATTTGATTCAAATGGATATTTCTTGCAGGATTGTACCTTGCCTAATGAAAGAGTGTATCAACACAACTATGGTACCTTTTGTCCTTCCTGTCATTTTGCTAGTGGCAGAACGTGCCACTAAAGAGGAGTATGTGGAACATATCCTTCCCCACCTTAAACCAATCATGAAGCTTTCAGAACCAGTCCAGGTATTGTGCTTTTCAGCTTTCAGTAACTCTATAGTTGTTTGGAAGGAAACTTGATAGTGTGAGTATGTAGATTTTAGCTAGAAGGAGTGCAGTATTCCTGTCTAATTTATGTTATTTAGGTAAATGTAGCACTAGAAATCAGGAAAGATTTTCGAAGATTAGAATGTGCTATTATGGATTATATAATGTAAAGAAAGATGGAATTCAGGTGAGATGTGGTCTTAAGTGAATTATAGGACAAATAGTTGGTCATTAAGCATAGAATACATTGATGGAAGGCTTAGGCAAAAAGAATTGTAGTTTACAAAATTTATATTTACAAAAAATTTTGATTGCCCACTTTTGATTACCTATTTTTGCGATACGAGGAGGCACTTTTAACATATG
The DNA here is from genome assembly GCF_036320965.1 of Panulirus ornatus. NCBI lineage: Eukaryota > Metazoa > Arthropoda > Malacostraca > Decapoda > Palinuridae > Panulirus > Panulirus ornatus. The sequence continues at coordinate 22,791,462 of NC_092265.1, forward strand.
TAGCTCCCGACATTAAACCTGTCTTCACGAACATCCAACTTCCTGAACTTTTTCTGTGCTCTTTGCTTTCATTATTTCATCACTTATAATCCATTCATCCATGACATTTACTTTAGAAGTGTTTCTTCACATCCTTTCTAATTTTTTTCCTTGCTAGTTCCTTAGAAGCCTTCTTGATTTTTTTCAAACTTGATCACAGTTTCTCTCATTACTGAGGTAACACCAGGAGAAGACAAAGAAAGGTCACATCCATTCTTTAGCTGTCATGTGTATTGCACTAAAACCACAGCTTCCTGTCCAGAACCAAGCCCCACAGGCCTTTCCATGGTTTATTCTAGACGCTTCACATGCCTGGTTTCAGTCCACTGATAGCACATCATCCCGAGTATACCACATCTTTCCAATTCACTCTTTCCCATGCAGGCTCTTGCATTTTTTTTTATTTCTGTTGGAGGCTCCAGTCATGGACAAAAGTCCACATCAAGGCTGGACCTTAATTGAAATGTAGAGAGGCTTATTAGAGGGGAAAAAGAAGAGACAAGGAAAAGTGTTTACATATTTTGGAGGAAGTGGTAGACCTTTCTTTTGAAATGTTACATATTTTGGAGGAAGTGGTAGACCTTTCTTTTGAAATGTGTCAGGTCATAGGGATTGGGAAAAACACGAGAAGGTAGAGCATTTCAAAGCTTCATTTACTCTCACTTTTTAGCATTTTACACTCAATCTCTCTGGGCATTTCTTTGCACAAGTCTCTTTTCTAAGCTCTCTTATTCTCACTACTCTCTTCTGTGTGACATTATTTTCTTTTATTTTTTTATTGAAAACCTCTACAAACCTTCACCCTTGCCTCCACAAGACAGTGATCAGACATCCTACCAGCTGCCTCTCTCTGCACATATACATCCAAAAGTCTCTCTTTTGCGTGCCAGTCAATTAATATGTAATCCAATAATGCATGCTTACTATATCTCTTGCTTACATATGCATAATTGTGTATATTCCTTTTTTCAACCAAATATTCCCAGTCACCAGCCCTTTTTCCACCACACAGCTCCACAAGCTGTTCATTATTTCTATTTATAACACTGAATACCCCATGCACCTTAGTTATACCCTCACCTGCCATATTACATACCTTTGCATTTAAATCACCCATCACTAATACCCATCACTTACTTCAAAGCTTACGCAGATATTCAGCTGCTTCCAAAACACTTGTGTCTCATAATCTTTCTTTTCATGGCCAAGGCCATAGGCACTAATTCTCACCCATTTCTTGCCATCCACTTTCAGTTTACCCGTACCAATCAAGAATTTACTTCCTTATACTCGGTTATGCACTCCCACAACTCTTGCTTCAAGAGTAGTGTTACTCCTTCCTTAACTCTTGTCCTCTCACCAACCCCTGACCTTACTCCCAAGGCATTTCCAAAGTATTGTTCCCCTTTACCCATGAGTTATGTTTTGCTCAGAGCCAGAACATCCAGGTTTCTTTCTTCAAACATACTGCCTATCTCTTCCTTCTTCTCACCTTGGTTACATCCACACTCTTTAGACATCTCAGTCTGAGCCTTCAAGGAGGATGAGCACTCCCTTCTTGGCTGCTTCTGCTGTTCCTTCTCTTAGAAAATGAAATACAGGAAAGTTTTTTCCAGCCCTCCGCACCTGCACCTTTTTGTTACCTTCTACAATGTGCAGGTAATACAGAGGTAGAATTCTTTCTCTCCAACCTCAGGGAATCTATTCCTATTTTGAGAAAGTGTTCATGTCGACATTTTCAAATTGAGTTAGAAACTTTAAAGTTGTGAGAATATCTCCCCTTTTCCTCTTTCCTTTCAACATATGTGGATCCATTACTGCAATCCTATGCCTGTAACTCAACTACCATATTTCAGGTACAGTCTTTGTTGTCCACTAAAGTCTCAGATGCAGCATTAAATTTCTTTAGTAATGGAGACTTTGTTGCCGTGGCTGCCCCTTTGAGAGAGTTCCAATCGGAACTGGCCTCAGAGATATAGATAGATATATAGAAATAAGACATATTTTGTCTTGATAACAGGAGTAATACCTAGTACACTGGAAATCAGATCTTAAGAGGTAGGATTCCCTTGCACTACCATAGTGGCATTCTGTTACTATCTTGGATGACTGTAATAGTATATTTTGTTTTTTTTCATGCATCCACAGATCATGTTGCAACTGATGCAGAAGATGGAACTACTCCTTGGGAAAACTCCTGCTGAGGATGTACGAAGTGATGTTTTACCATTATTGTATCATGCCCTGGAATGCAACATACAGCAGATCCAGGAGCTGTGTTTAAGTGTCATTCCATCATGTGCACAACTAGTAGAGAATCATGCAATGAAGAATGCACTCCTTCCCAAGATAAAGAAACTTTGTTTAGGAACTGGTTATCTTTCAGTAAGTAAAACATAGAGCTTTATTGAGTTGTTTTTATTCATTGAAGTTATAACCCTTCACTTTACTATATAAGACCTTTCAAATTGATGAGATGTGCTTAATGGAGAAAGGATGAGACACTGTTATTGCCTATTTATACAGTATAAGGAGAGGGTTTGCATTTATTGAGCTCCATCTTTTGAACTTTACCATCAAGTAGCGTTTTGAATAACTATATATTGGTGGCATTTATAGTTTCATTACTTGGTTTATCCCAACCATCCATCACTCTTACACAAAAGTTGTACTTCTTTTTATGTAATAAGTTTCATGCTTAGCTTCTTGTTATGGCCTGTGGTTTCTCTGTCATTGCATTTAGCAAAGAAATTTGACTGGTGACACTGTTCATTTGATTTAGAAACCTGAAGGTTGTAATCAAGTTGCCTTTAACTATTCTGTTTTACATGGTCGGCAGATTTATAGCCCTTACCTTCCCAGTATAGCTCAGCTGTCATGATTCAGGTACCATCTAAATTGCCCTTTTCTGGACTTTCAGTTACATCTCTGCTTCCTTAAATGTGGTGGCCATACTGGAGAGGCATATTCCAGTTCTTGTGCATGTTATGAATAGCCTAATGAACATTCCCTTATCCATGTACTTTAATGCAGTTATATTTGTCAGTTGATAATTTGTCTCTTAACAGTTTTCATGTGAAATTCTGGTAGCAGGTTAGGCACAATATTACATACAAGAGTCTGACCACAGCATCACTACACTTCTTGACTTTTGATCCTCCTTGGTGGATGTGACTGGCTTTGTAAGTGCCATAAGAGCTCCATACACCATATCATTTTTGTTAGCCCTCTTAAATTATTATGGATAGCATGGACATTTTCTTGACAGCATTCATGTAGATATAACTACAAGGTCCATCTTACTTAAACTGTTGGAAACCGTTTTATATTTCATGTTTTAATATGAGACTCTTTTATAGGTCAGAGTTAACTGCTTGGTGTGTGTGGGCAAGATGCTAGAACATCTTGATAAATGGCTCGTTATGGATGATATCCTTCCTTTCTTGGAACAGATACCATCTCGAGAATCTCCCGTAGTGATGGCCATTGTTGGTTAGTACTCTAACAATGTGTTATGATTACTGTTATTTTCCACCTTGCTTTCTATTTGTCTTTATGTTTTATGAATACAGTCGATAGCAGCCAAATGTCACGTAAGAATTCCATGGTCTCCTTCAAGTGTGATCTAAGTTATTTGTACAGTATTTCCTATCCTTGTGCTTTTTTATTTGTGGAGTAATTAGCTTGTTTTTTGGATGGAAAGTTAGAATCATCAGATTTCTTGAAAATTTCTGTAATGAACTTGAAAGGAAAGTATATTAGGGTACCTTTAGATCATATGACTGAGTCCCTGAGGACAGCTCATATACACATTATACATAAATGCCCATACATACACATACATGTACATATACATATCAACATATACATACCTATGCATACACATACACAGACATATATACACATGTACATATTCATACTTGCTTGCCTTTATCCATTCCTGTCGCTACCCTGCCCCAGAGGAAACAGCATCACTACCCCATGCTTCAGCGAGAGAGCACCAGGAAAACAGACAAAAAAGGCCACATTTATTAACATTCATTCTCTAGCTGTTATGTGCTATGTGTGTGTGGAATGTGTGGAAAGAGAAAACATTATCTGAGAGGGCAGAAATGGGTATGTTTGAAGGAATAGTAGTTCCAACAATGTTATATGGATGTGAGGCATGTACTATAGATAAGGCTTTGCACAGGAGAGTGGATGTGTTGGAAATGAAGTGCTTGAGGACAATATGTGGGTAGATTGAGTAAGTAATGTAAGGGCAAGAGAGATGGGTGGCAATAATTATAGTGAGATTGAGGGAGCAGAAGATGGTGTGGTGAAGTGGTTTGGACATATAGAGTGGATGAGTGAGGAAAGGTTGACAAAGGAGATATATTTGTCAGAAGTGTAGGGAACAAGGAGAATGGAGAGACCAAATTGGAGGTGGAAGGATGGAGTGGAAAATATTTTGAGTGATCAGGACCTGAACATGCTGGAGGGTGAAAGGTTCTCACTGAATAAAGTGAATTGGAAAGATGTGGTATACTGTGATATATGGAGGAGTAGATAGTAATAGTAGGAAGGAACATTTAGGCAGGAGCATTACATAGAAATGTTAGGTAGAAGTAGTTGGTAGGAACATTAGGCAGGAGCATTAAGTAGTAGTAGTCTGTAGGAACATTAGGTAGGAGCCTCTGGAAGCACTATGTTAGAGTTGCCCTCTGGTAATGGCCTGTTAAGGGTGAGGGACTAAAGGCTAAGAAGTGGCACTGGGGTACACTTTTATGGAGACTATTTCTGTGGCCACCTCCTTGAGGGAGTTCTCGTTGTGAACAGGCATCGGAGATGCAGATAGATACATAGATAGTTAGGAATAGGAGGGCTTGAAATCATCCCCTTCTGTATTATTTTACAAAAGAAGAGCATAGAAAAGATCCAAATGAAAATCTTTTATACTCTAAGGTATAGTCGTCTGTTCTAAATGCTGCTGGGCTCATGCAGAAAATTGTGAATATGTATGAAAGAAAGCAAGAAGTTATGACCTTTACATATGTTTAGAATGGTAGAGGAACTACATAGGAAGAAAGATAGAGAAAACCAAGGATTAAATGTATGATCAAATGTATATTCTTAATGCCGTTGTCAGAGCAATATTAGTACTGAAGAATGATATTCTGTTACAGTATTCTTTGCTGATTCTACATAAAGCACACTGCTCAGTAGAAAGAAAATATCAGATCTGGTCCTTCTGTAATGTAGGACCAAGGTTGCTTTTTCAAAACCTTGACATATTGGCAATTTGATAACTGTTTATGCATTTTGGTAACTTTTTATTAACTTATATTATCTTTTGTGCAGGTATCTTCAAGATAGCTCTGAACCATAAGAATTTGGGCATCACAAAAGAAATTTTGGCAATGAAGGTTCTTCCATTCCTCTTCCCACTCAGCATTGAAAATTCTCTTACTCCAAATCAACATTCAGCAATCATGGCACTTATTAAGGTTTGGATGATATACTTAACTAATGACTTAAAAAGAATGAAACTTTATTCCAGTTTTGTTTTTAAGTCTTGCTATAATTTGATCTTTTTGATTTTAATGATGGTCATTTTAGGACACCAGTTAAGAATTTCCTAACATAGAAAGATCTTGAACTTAAGAAATGCAGGAACTGTTTCATATGAGTTATTGAATTCACCAATTCAAGTCTTGCTAGAGAGCCTTGAAAGGACTCATTGGTCTGTTGTTGTTTGCATTCCTTTGTATTTCTTTTTTACTCTTTTGAGAGAAAGTAAGAATGAAAAAAAGAGATACTGAGTGACATAGATAGACAGACCACACAACCCAAGTCCAATTGAGGTGGTCTGGCCTTAATGCTAGAGAGAGAGAGAGATAGAGGGAGAGAAAGAGAGAGAGAGGATGAGAAGTTTGTCGATGATTCTTTATTGTGACAAACATAATTAATTAGAAATTCAACATGCAAAGACACCTTGACAAAATTCAGCTGTCATCACACAAATGGATATTGAAATTTAACCTGAACACGTGTATAGAATGTGGAGGAGGGGTAAGTACAGACTAGACTGTGACTATCATGATGATAGAAATTTGTTAGATGAATCAGCCATTTAAGGGGACCAGTTGACAGTACTTTCTGGACAACAAGATGTCCATGGAGAGGCATACAGTGAATTTCTTCCCATAACAGAATATTATTTACCAATTTGGTCTCATTGCTTTGGGAAACACAAAGAACTGCTGGAGAAATTCCCATGTAATGCAGTAAGGATGGTACCAGAATTGAAAAACGTGAATTATAAAATCAGGAAGGAAGTTATATAACCATGTTATATAATTTTACTATCTAAAGTGTATGAGATTTTTGTGAACCCTAAAATGTGTTTTAGTTGGAAACCCTTGTTATGGCATCATACAATCAATTATAGGCAGCCAGTGACCAGGGAGGTGTAATACCAGTACTACCTGCTTGGGTATTTGGAGGGTTAGTGATGACTGCATTGTGAGCCAGCACTTCAGTGATTGTCAGTTTTGTAAGAATAAGCTGCAACAATACTTTACACAGCCATGTATATTTTATGATGATTCTATACTTTTACTCTCTAAAATACATCATATTTTTGTGTACCTTAAAATATGTTTTAGTTGTAAACCCTTTTCATTATGTCATCATACAATCAAATTTTAGGCAGCCACTGACCAGGGAGGTATATTACCAGTACTACCTTCCTGGAAATCAGGAGGGTTAGTGATGGCTGCACAGTGAGCCAGCACTTCAGTGTTGTCAAGTTGCACATCTCTGACTCAGATAGTTGTCTTTTCTTTCTGACTCACCCACAGTGGACTGCTGGCATTCTCTCCACAAACATACAGTCTCTCCTTGTCACACATAATTCATGGCAGTGCTTAACTCACAACTCATTCTTTGTTTCATGCCAGTGCTTAACTCACACAACTCATTCTTTGTAACTAAATTTTCCTGCTGTGATTGCTATGCACTAGCCCTGCTGTGCACTAGCGCTAGCCTTAGTCCTGCCTTTTGGCAAAATGTTAGGGGCAATGAATATAAGTAGTAAGCAGAAACATTAGGTAGAAACACTCAGTAGAAGTAATAGGTAGGAACATAGGCAAGAGCATTAGGTAGAAGTAGTAAGTTGGAACATTAGGCAGGAAAATTGGGTAGACACATTAGGTAGAAGTAGTCTGTAGGAACATTACAAAGGAGCCTTTGAAAACACTGCACTAGAGCTGCCCCTCTGATTAGTGGCCTCAAGGATGAGGCACTGAAGGCTCAGAAGCGGCACTGGAGTTCACAAGTTATGAAGATCCTTTGCTGTGGCCATACCCTTAAGGGAGTTTCCAGAGGGAATGGGCATCAGGGATATAGATAGATAGATTAAAGTATGAAATTATCCTGTTGTATTGGTATTTACTTTTATTTTATTTTCTTCAGGATATGATAGAGAAAGTAGAAGCAGAACATAGAACAAAGCTGGACCAACTGAACTCTATAAAGGATGAGCAGAAGTGAGTATGATTTACATGTTATCTGTAAGTTGTTGATAATTTAGCCTCAGGCACATGTGAAAGCACCATCAGAAAAGAAGTGAATGGCTTTGTCAGATGTTATATTTTTACTTCTGTCTTTCTTCTACCTATTGGTAGTCCATTGATCACATTGTACTGCAGCACTATGTGGTGGTTGGCTACTTGTTCTTAGACTTTTCGTGCATCAGCAGTGACTTTTTTGTAACATCTCTGTCTCAAGTTTTCATTTGAATTTTTCCTCTTGTGTACCCATGTTACTTAAACCATGTGTCACTAACAGATAGCAGCTATACTGAATAAGTAATTCCTTAACGTGCATAGTGAATTCTGTTGCAGTTTCTTCACAGATTACTATAGGTTTTTTTTTTGCCTCACCCACGTGTGGACTGCTGGCATTCTGTCCATAAACATACAGTCTCTCCCTGTTGCACATGCCACTTGACAGCATGAAGTTAACTAAAATAATTCCTTGTAACTCTAGATTTTCTTGTGATGAGCGCTGTGTGCTAGCCCTGCCTTTTAGCAAAGTGGTAGGAGCACTGGATAGAAGTAGTTGGTAAGAGCATTAGGTAGGAACATTAGGCAGGCGCCTCTGGAAACACTGTGCTAGAGTTGCCTTTCACCAGTGGCGTGTTAGGAGTGAGGCACTAAAAGCTAAGAAGCAGCACTAAAGTTCACCCAGCAATGTAGACTTGCCATGGCCACCCCTTTGGAAGAGTTCCCAGAGGGAACAGGTGTTAGAGAAATAGACAGATAGATAGGATGTTTATTTCTTTTTTATCATTTAGGTCTATATCTTTTGCTGTACGGTGAGGTAGCTTACAAAAGTCCTTCTCTTGCTTATAGAAGTCCTCTATGTATGATACTCTGTCATTCCAGCTTTTAGTATTCATACCAGTACCTTCCACACCACACATAATTTTCAGTTTTTGCCATGATGTACTTCATGCTTTAGGTTAACAAAGTACTGACTGTAGAATAAGATCCTAAAATTTGCTGTAATAGATGTAATAGACTCACTAAATGTTGATTGTATAGAGCATTATTTGAGCTGAAGGAAAAAAGGAAATGTGCAGCAGTAGCAAAGGCCTTATATCATTTCTCACTCTTCCCATTTTCTCCATCTTTTTTCTTTCATGATTATTTTACAGGTTGTACCTCATTAATCCGGCAACCTTGGGACCTGGCCATTACCGGAACTCAGAAGATGCCGGAAAACAGAAATTAACCTCTTTAAAGGCCCCCGGATGAACGCTCTTACCAGTTACCATTAGCTTGCTTTTATATGTTCCTGCAGCATTGCTTCAACCAAGAATTGTTACTCTATCTTTGGAATCCTTACCCCCAGATGGAGACTTCAGTATCTTGGGCAAGGGTTTTTCGTGGCATATAGGACAAATTCATCAGCATTATACACTTCTTTGGGGGCTATAAGAAATTAACAGGACTGTTAATTAGCTTGGCTGCAGTGTAAACACATTTTGGCACCTTAGCACTGTTAACAGTGCTGCCCTAGTGGCAGATCCACAAACTAATAGTGGCAGATTCAAAATGTGCTGGACAATGGGGGTTTCCGGACCACAGAGCACCAGATTAGAGAGGTACAACCTGTATTTCAGAAACAGACGATTGCATCTTTTTGGAAAAAATCCTCACTTGCACCCTTCATTATTAGTGAACGATGCATATGCTTCTTTTATGTGATAGGAAAACCAGCAGGCAAAACATGTGGAACACATCTCAAACATTGCACATGAAATCTTATCAAATAAGTTGTAAATATGCTTGAATTTTTAGTATATAACTCCAACATGGTTTATCCACATGTGATATATCTTTAATTTGATTTTTTTGATAATGATTGTTTCATTTTGGGTACTTTTCTTCTTTTCATTTGTGTATTGGAAATGGATAAACAAGCAGTGACATTGGGTGTACATTTTTTTCATAATGTTAAGAAGCATACACAAAGTTGATATGATATTTATATACAAAGACTTTTCCTAGTAATACATTTCCTTTTCAGTTTTTAACACTAACCTTTTTTTTTTTATGAATAAATGCAGAGCACTGCAAATGGCAATGCCCACAAATCTGTCTGGAGGCAGCAGCACCAGCAATGGCTCTGTGGTTTCAGCAGTTGATGCAACTACAGACATGTTCTCTGGGATGGGCCTAAGCCAATTTACGGGAGGAGGGTCTAACCAAAAATCACATGCTCCAATACCAAGCACGAACGCGAAGCCTGAAGTTGCTTCAACAGCAACTTCACTCACTATAGAAGACAAACAGCGGTATTTACCAATATTTTCAGTTATATAGTTTAGTATGTTATTTAGTTTGATAATTTTATAGTTTGGGTGATGAAGGAAGTCTTTGAGTGAGGAGTGTCTATGGAATACTGGGCATAGCAAAGCATGGGAGGTAAATCATTTGCTGTTTGCTTATGACATGGCTTTGATGGCACATTCCAGGTGGAAACTTTTGAAGTTAGTGACAGAGTTCCAAATGTTATGTATAAGCCGAGTAAATGTGAACAAAAGTAAGTTAAAGAGGTGCTGCAAGAAGGATATGACATGAAGGGAATGGTTTTTCAGTTTGACATTAGAGAAACTGTTAATCTCCAGTCTTTAAGCAAGAAAACAAGTGGGAGTGGAGGATGACAGTTAGATCACATGGCACTTCTTGTGTTCAAATGGTGTCAAGAGCACCAGGTTTTAAATGCATCTTGCCAAGGTTTGATCCTGGTGAGAAACTTTTTTCACCTTGGCTTGCACTTTAAAAGTTAGAGAGCATGTGGAGAAAGGCCAGTGTCTCTAAGGGAAAGGACTGTTTATGTCTGAGGGCATAATAATCCCACAGGTGCTGTATGGGTCTTAAATGCATAAGAAGGCAAGAGAATGAATATGTTAGAAGTGAAATTATTGAGGATGATATATGGCATGAGAGTTTTGATCATGTTATGATGACAGCATCAGACAGAGTTGTAGCAGTAAGTGCAGTTTGATTGAGGGTCAACTAGGGTACTTTATAATTGTTTGGGCAAGTGGAGAGCTTGAGCATAGAAAGGCTGACTTAGGGAATCTGTGTATCAGTTGATGAATAAGGGGTAGACTAAAAGGGAGATAAAGATGGAGTGATGGAGGCTTTTCAGTATTTGGGCCAGAACATTCAGGATAGCGAGAGGCTTGCATTGGATATAATGAATTGGGTCAGTATGATATATTGTATTGGGTTGATATACTGTCATAGAGCAGAGTCAGGGAAAGCAAGCTGCTATTTAGGAAGAACAAGGTATTGTACTATATAGACCATTTCTATATACAGCCTTTTATTTTTTTGTTTGTTACTATGCTTTTTGGTTGGTATCTTTACATAAGTGCATGGACATCTAATCCAAACTGATGAGAAATCCATGTGCATAAGTTTGGTTATGTTTACTGTAAGATCTACAGTCAGGTTTGCTGTTTTTAGCATAGGAATGTACCTTTTAAGTGTTGCTATCATATTAGTATTTTCTGTCTCTTACCAACTTGGTTACCTTGCAAATGTTACAAAGACTGATTGAACCTAGTATGACATTGAAAGAAATCAGTTAACATCTGAATGCTTCCATTTAGAAGTTGATGGTAGGATGAGGTGCTTGATGTAGGTAGAGTCTGGTTTTGAAGTGGATATGATAGAAAATAACCCAGGTTTTGATGTCAAAAGTGACATCCATGAGACATAACATTTTTTGTGGTATCTTAGCACTCTCATGATGACGTGGTTCACCCGTGCATGTGTTCTTCATCCATCATGCTTGTCTCACCTAAAAGAAAATGATTTGGGGAAGTAGGATAATGCCACATTGAAATAACAGTATTCATTGCATATGGGTATTAAATAGAAGCTATCAACAACCTGATATCTCTCTCACTGTTGCACTGAGTGGCTTTGCAGAGCAGTAGCACTCACTGTCCCTGCAAGGCAAAGACTTCCATGTGTTATATCTGTAATACTGATCTGTCTTTCTGTATTCAGATTTCAACATTGAGTTTTGTTCATTGTTTCTTTTATTGCAATAATTTTCAGAATTTTAGGTATGTATCCCAGTAGGTTACATATAGCTATCACTAAAATAGTGTTGATTGTAAGAAATAAATGTCATAGTAGAGGAAACTGCACACATATTTGATCTTTCAAATATTTTCAAGAGATCATGCAATTAGAATACTGGTTTACCCAAAACAAAATGTATACATCTCCACAGAAATCCACTGTCACCCTCTTAACTTTTGACAGACATGAATCCAACTCGGACCTTCCCATCACCCAGAATGGTCAGTCTCTCTTACTCAGCCAAACTTCAACCATCATATGACATGCAAATGACTTACATTCTCCACACCAGAAACCTCAGCACAAAGGCCATAAACAAAATAAACACCCTCAAGAACACTTATCACTACCAGAAATTGACTAGAAAAAGAATCCCACAGTATCCTCTGATATTTCATCTGTTTAATTTATGGCCCACTCGCTTGGCTATCCACCTTGTGTAAACCAAATATAACAAAGCTGCAAATCACACAAGACAGAGCACACTCAAGACAAACAGTGGCTGCCTAAAAAGCACAAATGTTCAGCACCTGCACAGCGAAACAAAATTGTTTTAATATAGTCTCAGCTCTGTGCGATCAGTGCTCATTTCTATTAAGCAACATCAGTTAGTCTTTTCCAGCCAAACCTCTTTATACCTAGCCACCAACTCCCAAGTAGAATGAAAACCTTTTGCCGTCTTCACACTTCAGCAGCCTCCATAAACAGATCCTACCCCTCTTCCAACAAACACAACATTGACTAATCATACATACGCCAGAAAGACTCGCAAAAAGATATAGTAATCTCCTACATGTGATTACTTATTTGCCACAGTTGCTGACATGGCACCAGCAAAAACATGCCCCAGTCTTGGCCATCATTGGTTAACAGTTATTATGAGGAGCTCAGAAAAGAATGTAGAAGAAATTGATTTAACTCCTCGGATGTCTTTAAACCTAGCTGTCAAAGTTGGAAAGGTTAAACAAAGAGGGAAAGACAAAAGAAGATTGATAATACCATAGATTCACAGTCTGATGAAAGAACAGCTGATCTCCATACCAAAACTATGGGAAGCAACAGCCATGGTTGCTCGTGAGTCCTGGTAGCTAGGACACAGACTGCCCCCAAAAGTAGTGGCTGAAATAGCACTTGAAAAAAAAAAAAAGCAGCAGCACTGTGGTGGACAGAAAGGGAAGATTTAAGAAAAGGGGCAAAAAACTGTTAATAAGACAGAATACTTTTGATTCTACTCTGGTTTAGACAAGTGTAAGAATAGCCACTCATTCCTTTGAAGCAGCTCTAAACCACTCCCAACTGCCATTTCTCAAGTAGGAATTGAAAGCTTATTCCTGGCTCACACTTCAGTAGCCAGTACTAATTGATCACCACTCTCTTAACAAACACAACTTGACAAAACATACATAATCCATAATGACACAAAAAAGCATTAAGCAACTACTTTCCCAACCTATTATTAAACTCCACTCCTCCAGAAAACACCCATCTGAAATTACACTCCTCAGGCACATATGAGTTATGCTGTCTGAGATGTGTTCTAGACACAACGTCTCTCAGATGCAACATATTACATGACTTCTCATGTCAAAGATTTAACTTCCATACTGAAGACTAAACAGTCCATAACTGTCCTCTGCTCATCCCATACAGACATCAAGGTCACAGTGGCCCAGGAGTTGGATTACAGTATTTCATAACTGAGTTTACTTTTGACACTATACATTTCATGTTCAACATACGAATTAAAACATAAATATCTAAGACTTACTGAAGTTTCTGTTATCTGCACTTGTTTGCAAATGTAATAAAGTTCGCAGGAATATTAATGAAATGTTAAACAGTTGTTTTGACATTTTTGAGAAACTTTCAGTAAATTCATGTGCTTATATTGAAACTTGATGTATGTAAATGCTTCACTCTCTGATTATAGTTGCTTAGAATTTTAGGTTCAACAGACTAATTGATATTTATGTATCAGGATGGTTAAGGAACAAGGATTACAAGACAGCCTTCGAAAGCAACCTCCTCTTCTTCCATCACCTCCACCTCCTTCCAGCAGTATAAAAAAACCAGCAGTGAATCCAGTTTCTCATAGCAATGCCTCAGCACTTTCATCAGCAACATCAATGCCTCATAACCTTACTTCATCATTAATTAGCTCCAACTTGAATATGATGACCAGTCAGTCCAGCCAGTCTGCTTTAACATCAAGAAATGCCCAGCAGGGAGTAGCAGCAGCATCAGGGAATTCACCTGTAGGTCAAGGTATAATGAATAATGTAAGCAACAGTAGTATAAACTATGGAGGAAGACCAGGGGAAGTATCAGGCATGGTTTCGAGTGGAAATGTGTTTCAACCTGTAGGAATTAATTCTTGGGTGAATCAGGCTCCTACTCAAAATACAAGAATGCAAACTTCAAATTTATCAGCATTTGATAACCTGCTTCCTTCACAGCCAAGACCAATGAGTATGAATCAGATGATGCACAGTACTACAATGAACAATACAGCCAGTCCAAATATGATGGCTCCAACTTCTTTGAACGCTTTTGGTTCAGTGATGTCTCCCATGCAGACAATGAACACTTCATCTCTCTCAGCACTGTCAAAGTCTGAAGTTAAACCATTGAGTTCATCAGATATCAATGATCTTCTCAGCTGAAACAGATAAATCATATGAAATACTATTCACATAAAATTTAGAAATGATAAAGGTGAAGTTGTGATGATTTTTGTTGTGTTTAGTATCTTCTTTAATTAAATATCATTACCTTTCTGATCATAATCATCATAACCATTTAAGAAGTGTCTTCTCTTGATGTATTAGTGATTACTATCTCCAAGTTAAGCAAATGTTGATCTAAAAAGAGGATGAAATAGTCAGCTCACTGCTTAGGGTGTCAGAATAATCAACATGTACATCACTGCTAACAGCACTCCAAATAGATTTGCTTTTTTTCTCTCATTGAATTGCTGTTTTGTTTCAGTTATGCTTGATTAGCAGTGAATGTACTGTTTGTAGAATGAAATATGTGATATTGTATCTTGGTTTCAGTTAATGAAATTAGCCTTGTTTACAAATAAGATTTTAGAAAACTATATGTGTTATAGGAAAAATTGTTATATTTTTTATATAGGAAAATATTTAGTAAGTGAAGCAAATTTTATCATTAAAGAATGTTTTGATGGATGTATGTGGTAAAGGGATGTTCCCCGGTTCCACTTGAATGAAGTTAAAAGGAGTAGTCTCGTCAAGGAACTTTCCACTTCAGAGGAGTTTGTCATTTTTTAGAAACTGATTTTATGACAGCTATAAAGCTGCATGATCCACATGAAAGGGGTTTTGGGGTTACATAATTGAAATTGAATTTTGCAGTAAAGGTTTATATTTTTTCTTAAATCTATCGAAATACACAAGAGGGGAATCTGAACATGTTTAGATTGTAGGGCATTTTGATAACTTCCTATATATATATTATTATTTTTTTTATATTTTGCTTTGTCGCTGTCTCTTGCATTAGTGAGGTAGCGCAAGGAAACAGACGAAAGAATGGCCCAACCCGCCCACATACACATGTATATACATACACGTCCACACACACAAATATACATACCTATACATCTCAATGTACACATATATATACACACACAGACATATACATATATACACATGTACATACTTCATACTGTCTGTGAATCATAGGGTAGAGGAGGGGGCGAAAATTCTGGGAGCATTGAAGAATGTTTGGAAGTCGAGAACATTATCTCTGAAAGCAAAAATGGGTATGTTTGAAGGAATAGTGGTTCCAACAATGTTGTATGGTTGCCATGCGTGGGCTATGGATATAGTTGTGCGCAGGAGGGTGGATGTGCTGGAAATGAGATGTTTGAGGACAATATGTGGTGTGAGGTGGTTTGATTGAGTAAGGAATGTAAGGGTAAGAGATATATGTGGAAATAAAAAGAGTGTGGTTGAGAGAGCAGAAGAGGGTGTTTTGAAATGGTTTGGTCACATGGAGAGAATGAGTAAGGAAAGATTGACCAAGAGGATATATGTGTCAGAGTTGGAGGGAATGAGGAGAAGTGGGAGACCAAATTCAAGGTGGAAAGATGGAGTGAAAAAGATTTTGAGTGATCGGGGCCTGAACATGCAGGAGGGTGAAAGGCGTGCAAGGAATAGAGTGAATTGGAACCATGTGGTATACCGGGGTCGACGTGCTGTCAATGGATTGAACCAGGGCATGCGAAGCGTCTGGGGTAAACCATGGAAAGCTGTGTAGGTATGTATATTTGCGTGTGTGGACGTATGTATATACATGTGTATGGGGGTGGGTTGGGCCATTTCTTTCGTCTGTTTCCTTGCGCTACCTCGCAAATGCGGGAGACAGCGACAAAGCAAAAAAAAAAAAATATATATATATATAGACAGCAACAAAGTATAATAAATAAAATAGATATTTTTTTTTTTTCTTTTTCTTTCTTTTAAACTATTCGCCATTTCCCGCGTTAGCGAGGTAGCATTAAGAACAGAGGACTGGGCCTTTGAGGGAATACCCTCACCTGGCCCAATTCTCTGTTCCTTCTTTTGGAAAATTAAAAAAAAAAAAAAACAGACGAAAGAATGGCCCAACCCACCCACATACACATTATACATAAACGCCCACACACGCACATAAGCATACCTATACATTTCAACGTATACATACATATACATACACAGACATATGCATATATACACATGTACATATATTACATACATGCTGCCTTCATTTATTCCCACCGCCATCCCACCACACATGAAATGCCCCCCCCCTCCTCCCGCGTTTGCTTGAGGTAGCACTAGGAAAAGACAACAAAGGCTACATTTGTTCACACTCAGTTTCTAGCTATCATGTGCAATATATTTTTTCTTTTCTTCGTCTTTCTTTTCGTAAATATTTGTCATTTCCCATGTGAGCAAGGTAGTGGCAAGAACAGATGACAGAGCCTTAGAGGGAAAAATCCTCACTTAGCTACCCCTCACTTCAACAAGATAGCGCCAGAAAGACAGACAATAAAGGCCACATTTGTTCACTGTCTCTAGCTATCATGTGTAATGCACTGAAACCACAGTTCCTTGTCCACATCCAGGCTCCACAGTCCTTTCCATGGTTTACCCCAAATGTTTCACATGCCCTTGTCCAGTCCACTGTCAGCACATTGATCCTGGTGTACCACATCATTCCAATTCACTCTATTCCTTGCGTGCCTCTCACCCTCCTATAAGTTCTGGGCCTGATCGCTCAAAATCTTTTTCGCTCCATCCTTCCTCCTCCAACTTAGGCTTCTGCTTCTCCTTATTTCCGCCACCTCTGACACTTATATCCTCTTTGTCGACCTATCCTCACTCATTCTCTCCATATGTCCGAACCATTTCAACACACCCTCTTCTGCTCTCTCAACCATGCTCTTTTTATTACCAAGCATCTCTCTTTCTCTTTCATTACTTACTCAATCAAACCACCACACACCACATATTGTCCTCAAGCATTATATTTCCAACTCATCCATCCTCCTCTGTACAACCCCATCTATAGCCCATTCCTCACAACCACATAATATTGTTGGAACCACTATTCCTTCAAACATATCCTTATGGGAAGAGGAGAAAGAATACTGCCCATGTATTCCCTTAATGTTGTAGAAGGTGACTAAGAGTGGAAGGTGTTACAAGTATATGGTTTGGGAAGAAAGTCATTAAAAGCAGTAAGATTTCATCAAGAAAGTAAGGCATGTGCAGGAATAGGAAGAGAGAAGGGTGAGAGTTTCAGGTGATAGTTCAAGGGAGTGATTCCACCGTGGCTGATCATCCTGTTGATGATAGGGCTTAAAGAGATGATTCATGTTTGTTTTCAAATGACATGGCTTGGGCGGCAGACTTGAGTGAAAAGCTGTGGAAGGTGGTGTGAGCTTAGGAGAGTGTATAAAAGTTGGAAGTTAAGAGTTAATATGAATGAGTAAGGTTATCAGGTTTAGCAGGGAAGAGAGGTAGGTTGGTTGGCGTGTTAGTTTGAGTGGAGTGAATTTGGAGGAATTGAGGCATTTTAGATACTTGGTAGTGGACATGGCAGTGGATGTAAATACAAAAGCTAAAGTGAACCATATGATGGGTTAAAGGGCATAGTTCGTTGGTGCATTGAGAAGTGTATGGAAAAAGAGATCACTGTCTGTAGGTGAAAAGATAGGTATGTGTGATGGCATAGAAGTCCCAACAGTGCTCTATGGGTGTGACATATGGGCCATAAATAATAATTATGGAGTAGGATAGATGTGTTGAAAATGAAATACTTAGGACAAGGTATGATGTCAGGAGAATTGATCAAGTAACAAATGGAGGGGTACCTATCTACCTTTCTACCTTCCTGCTTACCTCCCTATGATGAGACTTACAAGGCTGCAGGGCTAGCTTATTGTGAGTGGTTGTAAGGAGAGTGTGAAAGTGTTGAAAAGGGTATGCAGAAATGGTTTGGACATAGGGAGAAGGTGAGTGAGAAGAGGCTGTCTAAGGGGATATAATTGTCAGTAAAGGAGGGAACAAGGAGGAGAAGGAAACCCAGGATGAGATGGAAGGGTGGAGTGAAAGATACTTTGGGTGATTGAGGCCAAAATGTGCAAGGGGTTGTGTGGCTTACATAGGATAGAACAAATTAAAGCAGTGTGGTATACAGGGGACAATGATCTGTCGTTGGGCCAAAGCGAGTCACATGAAGCAGTAGGGGAAACCACTGAGAGGTCTGTGAGGCTTGGCTGTGGATTAGGGGTCCCATTTTCAGTGCATTATTTATAACAGCTAGAGAGTGGATGTTCTCCCTTGGTTGCCCCTCTCATTGCTAGTTATTTTGACCATTGATCCTTTCGCTATTAGTTATAATGACTGCTACTGCTGTGAAGTGAGATATTTGTCACTACCTTGCTGACATGGCAAATAGTGAATAAGTATGAAAAAATATATGTTCATATTTATTATACTTGAGTGCTGTCTCCCGTGTTTGTGAGGTATATATATATATATATATATATATATATATATATATATATATATATATATATATATATATATATATATATATTTTTTTTTTTTTTTTTGTTTAATCTTTGCTACTGAATGAAATAAGAAATCAGTGCATGTACATTTGTTATTTCATATCACGGTTATTATAATTTCTGAATATATCCCTGGGGATAGGGGAGAAAGAATACTTCCCACGTATTCCCTGCGTGTCGTAGAAGGCGACTAAAAGGGAAGGGAGCGGGGGGCTGGAAATCCTCCCCTCTCGTTTTTTTTAATTTTCCAAAAGAAGGAACAGAGAAGGGGGCCAAGTGAGGATGTTCCCTCAAAGGCTCAGTCCTCTGTTCTTAACGCTACCTCGCTAATGCGGGAAATGGCGAATAGTATGAAAGAAAGAAAAAGAATATAAAGGTTATTCTTTCAAGTTTAAAACAATTGCACAAGACATGGTAAATATGTAATTAAGATGTTTAACACATTCCATTGAACTAAATTTCACTTTTTGTACAGGTGAAATTCTAGTCATATTTTTATTTAGAGATCTTTTCTATTTTCCATGAAAGATAAATATGTAAATGGATCCTCAAATCTCTGTTATTTTTATTATTGTGCCCTTCAATATGCTGGTTCTAACTGTACTCAATAAACTTAATACTTTAAGATTTATATTGAGAGGCAGTTATTTGTGATTGTATGCAGTAATATGCATATATTTTTCCTGTGAATATTCATCAGTTATGGTAATATATCCTGCATCAAAACTTTATATATGTGTATAAAAACTCTCTTTGCCTATTCATCTATTATCATTGAATATTTTCCAGTTCCAAAGGGTAGATCAGGTACATACAGTCTTAAATCACTAATACACAAGTGAAACATGAGATTCACCATGTTTTTTATTTTCTACTTTATAAAGTAAATTAAAGCTAGCATCCCACTTGCATGATCTCTGTGCACAAAGCACCTCCATTTCATTCAATCCCAAATAATTTTTGACATCATTTGAAATATCTGTAGACTTAACCAGTTTTTTTGACACATTTGTCCATCTCTTCTGTGGACTGCCCTTCTCCAGCTGTACTACTGTGTGTCATATCATCAAGCATGCCAGTTTGTCATATATTTTACATGACTATCAAAAAGGCATTCACCTATATGCCATTCTCTTGATTTCTTCATGTAACATATTCTCCCCACATGTTCATTCTCTTAATTCCAACTATAAGTGTTGCTGGACTCTGCCTGCCTGTGGTTACACCATGTGTGAAAAGTTACTAACAGTGAGGCTGTATCATTGTCTGTTGATGAAATAAAGAGCAGTCTTGTTAACAAACTTCTCATTCCAAAGGAGGTAGTGCCGCCTTGGGGCTTCAGGAGCTCATGGAAAAGGGGGTCCTGGAGTAACACCAGCATCTTTTTGAGAAGTAGGTCCCCAGGCTGGTTTAATGATAACGATTCCAACTGTACAGAAGAAGCCGTTCATCTCCACTGCTCTTATTTTTTTGTATCTTTCCTGCCCTTTATATATTTTGGTTTAATAGCCATGCATCGTGGTTGGGACAAGCCTTTTCCGTACAAGATTTTTGCTTACTATTCTTAGATTTTGCCATTTATCAGAACTTTCTGTGCATCTTCATTTTTTCCCTTGCAAGACTCTACTTTCTACTTCACCTTTTCCACTATTATCCATAGTGAACTTTACTTCCTTAACTCATTAACAGCATCTAATTCCTCACCATTCAGTCCTACCTCTTTCAGAGACTAAAGTTTTTCTTTAGTCATATCCTTTTTCAGCATGTATAAATCTTGAGTGCGAGATAAAGCAATAGAAAATCCCAGAACTTATATTTGTTAATGTGTAATTCCTTTTTACCTTGAGTTGGATCAGTTGCATAAAATCACACAGCCCATTTACAAGCATACTCAAGATGTAATTGATATGATGGAGTCTTATTAAAGTACTTTAAAGTTGTGCCCATAGCTCAGCAAGTAGAGTTCTTTGTTTTGAAATGTAATCTCATTCACTCTTCATTTTTTTTTGTAAACTTTAAATGCTTAAGTACAGAGCATGCCTTGAGATATTCTTAGACCTCAACAGCTTATTCTCTAAATCTGTCCGTTTCATACAGATTCCTCCTGTCTCCTGTGGCTTCAACAATTTTACCTAATGTACTCATACACATACTTTCATTTATCCTACATTTTGTTTTGTTATACCTTCACCCACACCCCTTTCTGATGACTCCCTTTAATTATGGGAAAAGTCCTCTCTTTCAGTAATTTTAAACTCTGAATTCTCCAGTGTAACTGTAAGTTCTTTCATTGATAACTTGTTCCTGATAACTTTACAGAACAACTTGCAAATTTCATTTATCTTGTCCACACAGATTTGTGAAGTCCCTGTGACCCTTTGATCTTCCTTCCTTCTTATTCGAAATGTATTCTTTCCTCTCATATCTATTTAAATCTTACCTGTGTGTTATGGCATCTGTATCTTCTCCGGAGAATGTCTCTGTTTTTCTTAGCCTTTTGACCTTATTTTAACTACATCACTCTTTTTATCGTTCCCTCCCTTCTCCATCACCCACTGTTGGTACCTGGGTTGGGCCAGTAAACTTTCAAAATGATCTATTAATACTGATTTGGGAAGTGTAGTAATTGAGTTTAGTTAACCCATCTTTTTAAACTTAACTAGTCAAGTTGATTTTAAGTTAACTAATTAAGTTAGTCAGTTAATTTTACATTCTTGGAAGAAGTACACAGAACCATTTTATTTGTAAATAATTATGGTGTTGAAATGCTTGTTCTTTTGTAAAGTTAATTGTTATATTTGTTGGTGAGTGTGTGTCTGTTTGATAAGGACCATCTGTTTCTCTGCATTAGGATCATCTAATTCTCTGAGGTAACACCGTTTACAAAATTTTATGGATGCATAAGTTTGAGCTTGTATATGGCTGTGTTGTCTCAACAATTGAAGGTGTTGGTCCCCCTAAAGGAATATCTTTGCAAAATAATGTCAACAAAGAAATGTTTTCCTATACGTTATGTTTTATTTGTATTTCTTATTTAAATTGCCAGAACTCAATACATCAAGATGCTGTTTGTTGGAAACCTAAGTGAGAAATACTTTAAGACACTGCACTGCATGGCAAATTTTAGTGTGCCCTATACCCATGCTCCATAATTAAAAAGTCTTTCATTCTTTTTTCTTTCATACATATTCACCATTTCCCTTGTTAGTATGGTAGCGTTAAGAACAGAGGACTGAGCTATAGAGGGAATATCCTCACTTGGTCCATTATCTGTTCCTTCTTTTGGAAAATTAAAAATGAGAGGAGAGGATTTTCAGCCCCCCTGCTCCCTCCCCTTTTAGTCACCTTCTACAACATGCAAGGAATATGTGGGAAGTATTCTTTCTCCCCTGTCCCCAAGGATGAATTAAAAAAAAGTTTTAAAGAAATATGATTTTTTTTTTTACATGTGCTTATTTCTTGAGTTTACAGAACAGAAGGATCTCAAACCTATCATTTTTCAGCCTGTTATGGTCTGATTGGAAGGTTTTGCCAAAAACAGATCATAGATTCATAACTGGAGAGGATGATGTTCATTTAATGCTAGACAACGAGAACAAGATGTGGATACTTACCAGCAACAGTTTCCTGTACGTAAGAATATCATGTTTAGGATCCAAGTTAGGCTAGTGGAGGTAGTCATCCACTTCCTGTTGTGCTGATGTTTCTAAAGTTTGGGAGTAAACGGTAGGAAAGTGTGAGAACAGGTGACTGCACTTTGCTGTTAGTGGCTGGGTGACATCATATTGAGAATACCTGGGCTTATATGATGATGCTTTAGACTTGAATGTGGTGATGGTCCTCCTCTTTCGAGAGTTGGTGGCCCATGTAAGATTGTTACAGCAAGATGGTATTCCAACAGGCCCAGGTAGAAGAAAAGCACATCTTGAAATTTGTAAGAACTACTACAAGCTTGGTGTTGTGCTTTCCAGCACAGGTGGTGAGTAAGGATTCTATTTCATTAATGCTATGACCACCCTCTCCTGTGAATACCTCTTCAAAGGTCTCCTACACCTTTAACATGCCCTGTAATTCTGCATAATGTTGTATGTAAGAAAGATTAGGGAGTTGACATCATCCTTTACTTCTCCGATTTCCCCATTAGGATATAAGTAAAAGACACAAAATTAGTAGAACAGCTTTCAAACATATGTATAAGGAAATATTCAGCAAGCTGTTCACTTCTTACATTAGGTCAAAACTAGAATATGCTCTCAAATTTGGAGAGCAATGAAGATTGTGCCAAAATCAAGAGGAAACTAAAATCCAGGGAAAGACTAGATGCCTCAAATTTGCCCACTATAGAGGACAGAAGTGTGAGGGGTGAGTTGATCACAACCTCTTAAGTTTCTAAAATAGATTAATGACATAGAGAACAGTTCTCAGAAAGATGTAGGGATAGAACAACCAGAGGCATAACACAAAATTAAGTAAGAAGCTTATGAAAAAAG
This sequence comes from Panulirus ornatus, assembly GCF_036320965.1. Lineage (NCBI taxonomy): Eukaryota > Metazoa > Arthropoda > Malacostraca > Decapoda > Palinuridae > Panulirus > Panulirus ornatus. The sequence goes on from NC_092265.1 coordinate 22,814,726, forward strand.
ATGTACTTTTGTAATATAAGAGTGGTGCAAGAATGTAATGAAAACATGGTTAATGCAAACAGCATACAGAAATCTTAAAAGTTGTTTACTAGAGAATGGTCAAGAGATGGGGCCCTAAAATAGTGAAACCCTTCCTGTACAGTACAAATAGGTAGTTACACAAATTGTGCAATCTATACAGAACTTAGTTTCTGTGGTAACGACTTGGGATTCAAATTTGTGTAGCCAGAAACTGGGGCATTGAGTTGAAAGCTTCTGTGAAATTTACTATGAAGGATTAGGGACACGGATACCTCTAACCTCAAATATAAAGGGAAGAATAAGAAAAAGTAGGGAATGGTTAATTAAAAGATGTCAAAAAGCAAAGGAGCTTCAGTGTGTGCTGTGGTGAAGTTATAGCTCTAGCCAGCCAGCATTTGTAAGATATAAGAAAGCAAGAAATGGGTTTAGCAGGAAAAGCAAGGTAACAAAGTAATTTTGAGGAGTATTGTGGAAAAGGGGATCTCTTGTACATGCCTATTGAACAGTATGTAATCCAATACTGCCCTGTTTCAATGTTCTCAGATCTATATTCCTATGCACCACTCGGTACCACTTTTTCTCTTTTACCCAGAATGATTCATCCCTTTTCCTCTAAATACTTTTAAGTCTCTGATCACTTTGTATTGAACTTTAATTGATCTATCACAAGGACTCCAAGGGAAGACACTCATGAACATTTTCTCTGACACTTTTTGTTATATGCACCCTCATTCCTGTGAATATATATATTGCTTATTTAATCACTGATTTTCTTATAATGTTTTTTGATTATATTATTCAGTTTCCTAATTGCAGCATTCATCTTCTGAACATTTTTAATATAATTTTTCTCAATTTTCAAATTTCTTCATCTGTACGCTGTAACTTTTCATTGTTTTTCCTTTAATTGTAATTCCCCTATCCTTAAGGTTTCAGCTTTGTCACCATTCATTTATTTTCTAATCTTTTCTCCACTGTAAATTCTCCAATATCCCCCATACCCAGCTTTCTCTCAGGTAGTAAGGGTTGTGTGGCTGGGGGTTTAGTTACTAGGATCTGAATGTTGGAATATGTGGCTAGGGTCTCTGGGACTCCAAGTGTGGGGATTTTTCCCAGGCCTGCAAGTGTAGGGATATATGGCTGAGGAATCCTAGTCCCTGGATGTAGGAATATGTAGCTAAGGTCTCTTGGTAACCGAGTGTGGTGATGTGTGACTGATGCCCTGCGTGTAGATATATGTGGCTAACTTTTCTTAGATCCCAAGTGTGGTTGAGTATGCCCTTGAGCCAGATATAAGTAATACTCTTTGAAGAATAACTGCTAGTTTCTTCATGCTGTTATTGAGAGGTCGAAAACATAAAGTACATAGAAAGTGAAGAGGGGAGAGAGAGTGTATAAGTATATGGAAGGGGGAGTGTATGCAGGGAGCAGGGAGAGTCCCTTACAGTACTATTAATAACTTCTTGCTCCACAAGAAAAACCATCCCATTCTTGCTTCTTTACTACATCCATTCATGGCAACACAGTTGGTGTGACGTCATCGGCTGACGTCCAGCTGACAACTTCCCTACCGCACCTGCCAAGACGGTCGCCTCACCAGTCCCTAGGCCGCTGGTGTCCTGGTAAGAACTTATCAAGTGGGAATGTTGCAGGATCGCACCGCTCACTTTCCATACTACTTAGGGAAACTGTCAATATGAGTGATGGGAAGTTTGTACCTGTCCGCCATCCAGGCGAGATAAAAAAAATAAGTGATATTTACATCGTCTGATGTCGAACAGTCTTATTATCTTAGACGATGTGTGTAGGATATTAATAGGAGTAAAGAAATCGTTGATGTAACAATCAACAGAATTTCTTGAATCGGGCATGAAGTGTTATGACGATGGCGAAATAGTGTACATCGTTTGGTTCTGGTGTTCGTATGGATGAGATTTTAGGTTTTCTAAGGTGCAGAATCTGAATTAATGATTTGATAGTTACTATCCAGTCAACCTAGCTGCTCTCTGCAAGACTGGTGGACATGAATGAGGCAGATGTAATGTGAAACGAAACCGATGTCTTGTAGGAAACAGTATGACTGTTGAGAAGAAAGTCTTGTGTAACGTTCTGTAGAATCGACCATAGACTTGCAATGTTGTGTGTAAGTGGGGCCCTTATGTGTGATTTACGTAGGGGTAACTAGTTAGGTGATGCTGCAGAATGTGAATCTAAGTTTGTGTGATATGAGTGTATTATGCTACTTGAGTATTCGAATGACCTCATATATATACGTACTTCGCGATTGCATGTTTTGAGTACAGGTGACCTCTTGTTGAAGATGGTGGGAGAGTGTAGGATGTGTGAGTATATGCACTTTAGCTGTTGTTAGTGATGTTTATTAGTATGTGCTAGTGTTGTAGGTGTTCGTGATGTGGATCTTGTTGTTGGGTTGCTGGTCTGTTGTTCGTAGCACAATTGTGGGTAGTGGGCAACTTTTCGTAGTGTGACTTCCCACTGTGAGCGCTTGTTAGTGCTGAGGTGGGCCATAAGGGCCTCTTTGATGTGCTCTGTGACCGCTTACAGAGAGAATATTGTTACTGTCTTGTTACTGCGAATGTTGGTGGTGAGGGGTCAAGAGTTTGGAGTGCTGGAAATGTATAAATAGCATGAGTGTCAGTGGTGATGTCACGAGCCTGAAGTGTTAGCAGTGTAAGTATTGTTAGTATGAATGTTGGTAATGTGGGGTGTCACGAGTTTGAAGTGTCGGCGGTGTATTAATAGTATGAATGCTGGTTGGGATGGGTGTCACGAGCCTTGATTGTTGGCAGTGTGAGTATTGTGAGTATGAGTCTTGACAGTGAGGACGGAAATGACCATGATATGAGTCTACCACTGAGGAAGGCCCAGTTTTGCTAGAAAGACAAGCACGAGGATAGAGGAGACGAAAGTGACCGGTAAATGGAAAGTATGTTTGGTAAGATATTAATACATTTAGAGCCATGTCTGCTGGCTGGCTCAGCTGTGGGCTGTAGGTCACCAGTGCATCAGGCAGGAGGCCAAGACCCCCACGCGTCAGCTGTCAAACCATTGTCGTCAGATTTAGTTATCGAGTTCACGTCTTTATTTACCCGGCCACTTTCTTTGGCGTGGGAAGGATATTTCATGCACTCCATAAAATCAGAATGTACTAAGCTTACAGCTTACAGAGATACAAGTAGTGTGTTTACAAGAGCTGTTGGATATAGGAGTAAAACGTCTTTAAGTAAACTGAATTTTACCACAGTTCCAGGGGAGAGTTCTACGTGCCAGGTGTATCTGTTGTACCCCATTGCATTCCTGGGCTGCAATAACACAATGTGTTATCTAGTGCTTACCATGAGATCATTCATTAGTTTAGTACCTGACATAGTACTTAATGCTACACAAACCTAGTCTTCTACCTTCAACAAGATCTCGCAAATGAACTTAAAAGTATTATTTGCTTTCCTTAGGTTGAATCCTGTCTTTGGCTCCAGATACGCCTATGTAGGTTATCCTGATGACACCATAACGACTAGATCCATTATGAGAGTGATTGTAAAAGGAACATTTTATCAAGCAGTGTGTTTGTAAGGTTCTGTCTATGGTTTATAGTACCCCTTAAATGCTGTTCGAAGACAACTCTGAGTGCTGTGTGGAATAGGATGTGATGATGTCTTGATAATTGGACGCAGGGTCTGGCTTATGCTTGATTATTGGTTAATGTACATAATACATTTGATAAGAACAAAAATGCAGTTTGAATGGTCACATATCTAGGATAGATAGTGCTAAAAATTCTTTGACAGTCGGCCATTACTAAACAAAATAAGAGAATGAAAGGGTACCGATTAAATTGTTACAGTAACTTGATACAAAAATTCTTAGGCAGTTCACAATCATCTTTCAAGATGGTTAAAACAACTTTCAAGATGATCAGAAATGATAGATAGTCCCTTAGGAGAGAAAACGAAAATATAGATGGGATGCACTACCTTATTTTGTACAGTTCTGTTCTACAGATACCATATTGTTTGTATAATTTCTGTTGATTTTCTACAAGGGATGTGCGTCTCTGGCGGCGACCATTGGCCGTAGAGCTACAGTGAACATGTCTGACGGAGAGGATGGTTACCAGGGGCGTGAGGGCCGCCTGCAGGACGAGGCCGAGCCGAGCGCTGACTTCAGTACGGATCGGCCCTCCCTCAAGGACCAAGTTCTGACGCTGTACAGGAAAGGTAAGATGATTCTGCCACACTGGAGATTATTTTCTAGGTTTCCAGGTAACGTTTACGACCATTACATATATAGTTTATGATAAACACGACTGATTGCCATTTACAAAACAACAGAATAACAGGCGACAACTGCAGCTCTAACAAAAATATTTTATCATTTCTATTCAATAGATTTACACCATGTTATTTTGATGATCTTATAAACTATATAGTGTTACTTTGCATAACTTATCTTAACAATGAATGGAAAAGAATGATTTAGTTCCTGATACTGATATGAAATAGCAGCTTGGACGCTGATAAAGAACCTATGAGACTGAGGACCGAAACTGACATACCTAAAGATATTGGACGTGTGAGGAACCATGAGATATCTTTTGTGATTTTTGTTCACATATATTGATGTAACATGAACAAGGAATTATGCTTATTTCTTTGTGAGCTAAGCTTAATCGTTGGAAATTGCGCTAGCACTGTAAGACCATGGATAACACAATTTGTTATTCATTGGCATCTGATTTTTTTAAGTAGAACCTCGGACTTCTTTTTACAACAGTATACCCTTTTAAAGTATTGACCTCATCTCTCTCTCTCTCTCTCTCTCTCTCTCTCTCTCTCTCTCTCTCTCTCTCTCTCTCTCTCTGTGCACTACTTTCCATAATTTCTATTCATACAATTTACTGCTTGACTCTCCCTCTATCACCCCACCTGGCTCCGTGACGGGTGCACAGGCGACGCCACAGCCCTCCTGTCCCTCATCTCTGGCTCCGTCGTCCCTCCTGCTGGTGAGACAGACAGGGCAGCACCATGGGACCCTCTTCTGCTGTGGGTGCAACCCAGGCCCTGTTGCTTGTACGCCCTCGCTGCCCAAGTGAAGTATGCAGGCCTCTCCTCCCTAGCCTCCGTCGGCTGTGGCACCGGCTTGCTGGAGTGGCTCATACACGCCCTGACTGGTAGGTAAAATTTACTAGAGATTTTTTTGTGTGGTGAAAGTAGAAAAGCAAGCGGATGACTTAAGGAGAAATACCTGTAAACTTTATTTTGTAACTAAGGAGGTGCATTTGATGACATTAGGAATAAATAAATCATATTAAGATTTCACATGCAACTCGGTCAGCTAATAGTTTTACGACCAGGTCATTCGTTATAATCAGGTTGCAAGTTTTGTGCATAACAGCGTTGACTGGTCAGTTGAAGTGCACACACACACACACACACACACACACACTGGTGACCTGACACCGATGGTGGAGACAGTGAATAAATACGAGAGACGTAGGGATAGAGCAACCAGAGGACATAACAAGAAATTAAGTAAGATACATAGTAAAAAATAGAAAAAAGATGCAAAAATACTCTTATTGTATAAAGGTGGTGGATGAATGGAATGAAATGACAGAGGGCAGTGTCAATGTAGACAGCATACGTAAGTTTAAGAAGTATGATAGTATATATGTTGCCCTGGAGATGGAGCCCCTCGAGTGCAAAACTCGCTCCCCGCACGTTACAAATGGGTAATTGAAGATAATGACACATGTATATGGTATTACGGAACACCCTTACAGATGGGATGTTTAAGGCCAGAATGTTAGAAGGTAAACTTGGCGTGAGTAACGACGGGGAATAGGTGTATTAAGTCGCCATTCCAAACACTGAGCACAAATTCACATCCGTGTTGTACGGAGTTATGATTGTACTTTGCATATTATGATGTACGGTTTTAATGGATAGGTTCATTTTCTCTCAAAATTTCCTCTCGTGTTTCAGGGTTGTCTGTCATCGGATACGAGGTAAACGCTGGTTGGTGGACTTCTAAATATGCCCCGCCCACTTTTATTCCCCTAACCTTCGTTGACCCCGACGCCGCCCCGCCATACGTACCGCCCACACACGCCCTCATGTGCTGTTACTTCAACAATGGAGACGCCTTCCGGTAAGCTATGGTGTAGTCATGTAGAAGAGATCGTTGATATAATGTTATTCAGTCTCGATTGTATATGATGCTATGCTTGTCATGGGGTAAGGACAATCCTCTTCCAATCTGGCACCAGTTGATTGTGACAGAAGGACAAATGCATATTTTTTCGATCATTTTCCCAAGGCGCTGATCACGGCCACTAGCGCCTACATCAGGGTCAAGTCTTGCGTCACGAAATCATGTAACGATCATTTCCGAAGTGGATGTACTGCTGTTGTTGGCTGTGAGCTGGTTGCCTGGTCCTCAGTTCGAACCAATGCCAATTTCTACCGTAAACATTATTTTTAAGGCAAGACGTTTAGGCGTTTTTTTTTTATGCACTCATGATCACGTCTTCCCCTGGTACGTGGCAAAGACGGTACGTGTCATCATACGAAGGTCCACTGCTCATGATCATCGGTCCAACGGACGGGTCCTGCTGTACCGACCCTCTCCCGCTGGACTATGAGCACGTCCACCCCTGGACCCTGACCCACACCCACCACATCTCCAAACGGGATCTTCTGGCCTGTTATGTCCGGGATCAGGCCAAAGAGGATGTACACAGGCGACTCCGCATTTGACGCGCGCCAACCAAAGGCAGTAGCTTCAAGACGCTTCACCAGTGCTCACAGGAACAGTGGATGGGTTATGGTTCCTCAATTCTTCTCCTAAGAAGCATCAGACATCAGGACTATGTTCCATGACAGTGTTTACTCACAGACTCACGCGCACTCTAGAGTTGTTCGTTGAAAGAAGACTGTTGTGTTTTTGTTGCAAGAGCGTCTAGCTGCTGAAGTCCACCTGCATACTAAACATTCAAGGAGAAACATTACACTTGAAAGCAACATCTTTGTACATACAGTTGTTCTAAAGCTGAGGGAGAGCATGTACACGTGTGCCATCTGTACACATGTTCTGACTGACTGTGACCCGCCTATTAGTGCACTGTTCACGACAGTCACTGCCTTCACATGTTAACAACACTGCCCATAACCTTTCCCAGACTGGTGTATCACTGCCACTCACTGCTTCCTTGCACGTTGCTCGACCCTGTCTTCTGCAGGAAGAGGCAAAGCAACGAAGGAATTGGGACGCTTTGAGACTTGCATTGTTTTCGAAGACAGACAAAGAGACAGCAGTGCTACTTCCAACCAAAGACGCCTTCAAATAGATGTGTTAAGAATCATGTTGCAAACTTCAGTATAGTGCAAGAGTGACATGCTAAAACCCAGGATAGCAAAATCTTGTCGTACGTACGTGGAAGTACCTACTCTTTTTTTTTTTAATATATGTATGACCTTGGACTATGCAGTTATCGATGTATTTGGAGAAACTCCTCATATAAAAGTGGACTTAATGAAAAAGCAAATGATATTGCCCGGAGAAACCAGCAGGTATTTATCTTCATAAAAGAAAAATATTTGTGTGAACATATTATGGCAACTCTGTGTGCTGCTGCCAGACGGGCTGCAGGAAATGCAAACATTTCCTTTTTACTAATTTCGTAATGGCTCAGTTTTGCATTTTGCCTACTGCAATTCTAATAAGAATATTGTATTTATAGATTTTGATACTTAAAAATGATTAGATAATTCTTACTTTGCGTGTTATCAATAGAAATTGATGTGAGAAAATTAAGTTTAAGCAACTCGGTTGTGACAGTTGCAATGAATGAGTTTAAATGTCGGATTTAAATTACAGTTTAAATAGTGGGTTTAAACTACAGACTTTTAATATTGGAATTTAATCGACGGTGTTGGACGGCAAATTTAAGGATTGAGTGGAAACGAAGATATCTGAATACGACTTTCGGTGACTGTTTAAATAATTAAGGAGTGTAATATGAGGTTTGGAGGAGGATTGCTAGAAAAGTTAGAGGGATATTGGAGGACATTGAATTTAGAGTGTTATTAGAGGGAGAATGTTGTAGAGAGATGAAGGAGGATCGCAGTGTCTGTCGGAGGTCTCATAGAATCCACCTGCTTCATGGAGGAATTAAAATGAAGCTTGGTTGATTTGGCTGCCACAACGGTTTAAATGAAGGAATATACACCGGTTTAACTCAAGGTTTAACTCGGGGTTTATATGAGGGGTCAATAAAAAATTTCATTATGATTAAGTTCATTAACAAGTAAAAAGAAATTTATATAGTGATCTGAAAATATATGAGTGTGCAAATCAACATTTATTTGAAGGACCAGCTTATCTGGGGTTGTTATGATTAACGGCATATAATGTAAAAAGATATGCAGCCAGGACATGTGTGCTTAATCATTTAGTCTCAAATAGAATATGTGTATCAGTTCTCAGAGTAGGGGATCCAAAATTTACTATGTAATTGACGTCAAAATCATAGCATTGTATTTTTTCAGTGTATACTTATACCTAATGTTTTTTTTCTCTGTTATACTATATGGTAAATAGTAAATTTTAAGATTACGAATAGCATTAATGTAAAATATTATCGTATGTCATACTTTTAATTTTGCAATCGCTAGATATCCTATTTTTGAAATATAAGACTTTCAGACTGCCAAAATGTTGATTTAATGTTCGCAATAGTGACCCCTTCAATAATCTTAAAAGAAAACGGAAAAATTTACTCTGAAATTGGTAAACTAAAGTATTTGTGATATTCTAGACTAGCGGTGGATAAATTTCATTTATTAACTATTTGTATCTAATGCAACTCCTAGAAATGGTTCGACTTATCATTGAACTTTTATTGAGATTTCTATGGATTCACGGGATTGACTGCTTCATAAGAAAAAGTGTAATCATGATGGTCATACCAAATACTTTGAATGTGTATTATTGGATTTCAGTAAAAATGGAAATATTTGAATTTGGCAAACATAAAGTTTGAGCGACACTTTCACAGTGATTCAATAAATGAATGTGTCTTTCACTATAAATGTAGATGAACTGGATGTGACGAGTTTCGTGGACACATTTTTGATAGAAAGATTACGTTGATTAAAGATGATTGATGGTATATATATGTAGCACGTATAACAAATCAATAGATAAACAAATTATGCGATTTGTTTCACGTAAATTAATTGTAACGCATTTAGAGTTTGTTAGGACGTCACTGAAAGTGGTACTTGCCCCAGATTAATTCAGGCTCCGGTGCTGGGAGAATTCTTTATCGGGTGTTCTTGGAGTTATTGGAGTGGTATAACTGAGAAAGGGCACGGAAACACGTTAAGCAACACCAGCAGTGTTTTATTGGATAGGATACGCAAGGTGAGGTAACAGAGGACAACGAACTACTGGAGGTGAAGAAGATGTGAATTTAAGGTAGGTCGAGTAATGAGACATACTTGGCAGGGATCCTACAATGCTGGTGATGGTAGGAGGCGTCACTTGATGATGCAGGAGCAAGTGGGAGAAGTGCGTGGTGCCAAGTCAGCGTGTAGCTCCTGTAGGAGGTGGGTGTGGTATGTATCGCGGTAGCAGGAGGCTCCTGGAGTGTGTGGCGACTGCCGGTTAGTGCTCGAATTGCATGAGGCTTTGACGTCCCTAATTCCCTTTGTAAATGGCTACCCCCCCTCCCAGACCTGACGTCGCCGCTTCTTAAATACTCATTTATTACTGCACCAAACGAGTCCGGCAGTTGACTCACCGCTAGCTAATAAGTGTACCACTCCGGTACCAGACTTCTTGGCGTTATGACTCCAAACTCAAGCCACCCATAGGGCGTCTCCTCCGTCAGTAGATGTCCCAACGTGAGTCCTGACGTTTCATCTTCCTGGTAGGTTTCATTGTGGTGCCTCATCTTCGACGTCCACGTTCTCGTGGGACATCACCTCCGCTCTTCACGAGCAACAGCTGTAACAACAAGGGGCATTCAGCCACGCCCGCTGCACTCCTGCAATCCCAGGAGCCTCCTGGAATTATATTGGGGTTGCAGGGGGCTCCTGGAATTGTACAAGCGTTGCAGGAGCGCAGCGGGCGTGACCGCGTGTTCCTTGTGGTTATAGGTGCTGCTCGGGACATGAGGAGGTGACGCCCCACGCGAGTCTTGTCAAAGGTGGACGTCGAAGATGAGGCACCACAATGAAACCTACTAGGAAGGTGAAACATCAGGAGTCACATTGGGATATCTACTGACGGAGGAGACGCCCTATGGGTGGCTTGAGTCACAACGCCAAGACTTCAGGTACGGGAGTGTATACTTATTGTCTAGCGGTGACTTAAATGCCAGACTCGTTTGGTGCGGTGATAACCGGGTATTTAAAAGGCGGCGAGGCAGGTTTGGGAGGGGTAGCTATTCCCAAAGGGAGTTAGAGATGTCGAAGCCGAATGTCTCTAGTTCCTGACCTCTCTCCAATCTGTTAGACCTGAGGATAAGTCTGTAAGAGCGGCATCTCTCATGGAAATAGTCTTGTCATATATAATTACAGCGGCAGCTTCTAATCTGCTATCATCGAACATCGAGTGTGGGTGTCAGGGATTAATACAGCAGTTGCAGCTGTGGTTTAGAGCCACCAAACACATATTTTCCGAGGATTGTTAGGTCAGGTAATGTCACACGATTTCACCTGCCACCCAGTCAAGGCGTCGTCAAGGTGTCACTTGTGGGGCGACAGTTGGGTTGCTGCAATTCTTACAAGATCTTACGTCTGTGGTGTGGATTAAATCGTTTCTCGGGGAGCCAAGCACAGAAATGAAACTACGAGAAAATACACACGAACCTCAAGAATTTAAGTTTAGACGAGGAGTTGACGTAAGACTCCACCAGGGAGGCCTATATAGTCAGAAGACGACCTGTGAGTGTGGCTCTGAGAGAGGGATACGGAAGCACAAATAACATTAACAACATGATTCCTAACAGTCCTTACTTAAGGGACCTACTTGAATGCTGACTATGTCATGGAGTGATACTACAAAGGTAAATTTACGGTGCTAAGAGAAGTTATTGGAAGACAAGGTTTCCTCTGTACAATCACATCTATAATGTTTAGATAGGAGGTGATGCTCCAGATCATGCTCCCCTTCTCAAAATCACTTCCACTAAATATATGAAGTACAAATTTCCTCCAAGTGTATGATACATTTCAGTGGTAACTAAACTAGAACCTCACCAAGCATGTTGCGTAAAGATCTGGAGACACTCAGATTAAATCCTGCCATAGTTAAATGTCTGGTTACCAGTAATGTATTTCCCCTGTTAGATGTTTGGTCATATCAAATGTATACCAGATCCCAACTTTGATGAAAACTTGTTCATTGTCTTCTGCCCTGATATATTGAAACAGCTTATTCAGACCAGTGATGATCCAGAAAAAAAAAAATATGGACAAAGTCTGACATTGTTTAGCTGTGTTAGTGTACTTTTTTTTGTAAAGAATAGAGTCAGAGCAATAGAGCATGATGTGCAGCATTATTTCTATCAAAAATATGTCAATAGTGAGGAGGGATGTGAAGCTGTTATTTCATAGGTTCTGCCGGTTTCTACAAGTTTCTTTTATGCTGATTAACCACTCATTTTTCAGGATTATATTATCCCTTCTCATTAATGATTATTATTATCACATTATAAAAATCAAATAACACATAGAATCACAATTTTAGATAATCTAGAGCACTGCCATTTTTTTTAGTTGTCCATGTGGCCAAGTTTTAATTTTACCCTGTATTCCACCAAAAGTTTACCAGTTTATTTGAGTAGTTAAAAGCCAGCATATGTTTATGTAATGATGCTGTTTTGTGTGACAAATTCTTCCCTTTAATTTCTTTGTGTGATCACTGCATTATAGTGAATAGTTGTAACTGACACAATGTTGGATCAGCTTGTTTGCGTTAAAATTTCAAGGATATGTATTGGGTACTTTGGATTTATCAACTCTTGGGAAGCACTTTAGGTGTGATAATCTGCCTCATCGGAAATGTTACCATGTACTTGTCTGTTCATGAAATGGCATGCATTTTCAGAATCTCTGCTTTTGGTTATAGGTTTGGGTGCTAGTTAATTAAGTTGTACTAATTATGTATCAATGAAAGGAAATGTTCTGAGGGTTTGATGAACATTGTTAATGTGATACTGTTACAGAATGATTTACTGTTACCTGGCAAAACAAATGAAATGAAAAATTATAGAACATAAAAGAAAAGAGTCCATATATGTTCATCTGCATGTCAGTGGTAGTAGGTTTCTTTGGCATGGAAGTGAGTTAGGAATCCTGTTGTGGTCTGCTTACCAATATTTTGGCTCTTAACTTGCCTCATGATAGGTGTTTCTGTGCATTAAGGAACCTAGTTAATGCAGTGTATGAATAGGCACATACTTTCCTTCCTTCCCCAAGATTCCCTTCTATGGGATTCTCACAATACCAGGAAGCTGGCTGTGACCTCTGGGTAGGACCATATATCAAAAAGTGTGATACTGTTATGTGTTAGAAAGAGAAAAATGTTGAGCACTGTGATTTCTTTCTTTCATCTTTCATACATCACCATTTCTCGCTTTAGCGAGGTAGCATTAAATATAGATTTTGAATAAGTTAAGAATCAGGAGTTAATGTCTACTTGGTAATTTACATGTATTGCTGAGGCACGTCACCAGGAAAACAAAGGGATAAGTGTCTAGCTAAAAGTTATTATTTTTTTTTTAGCATATTGTCTTTTAAAGCACCTCCATTGGGTAGAATTTACATCATATTTTCAAGATAATGTCCCAAAACACTTGATACTAATACTTGACTTTTCACATACATGTTTCTTCATTATTTATTTTTATTTATATTTATTTTGCTTTGTCGCTGTCTCCCGCATTTGCGAGGTAGCGCAAGGAAATGGACGAAAGAAATGGCACAACCCACCCCATACACAATGTACACACACACACGCAAACTTTCCACCTCCAATTTGGTCTCCCTCTTCTCCTCGTTCCCACCACCTCCGACACATATATCCTCTTGGTCAATCTCTCCTCACTCATTCTCTCCATGTGCCCAAACCATTTCAAAACACCCTCTTCTGCTCTCTCAACCACGCTCTTTTTATTTCCACACATCTCTCTTACCCTTACGTTACTTACTCGATCAAACCACCTCACACCACACATTGTCCTCAAACATCTCATTTCCAGCACATCCATCCTCCTGCGCACATCTCTATCCATAGCCCACGCCTCGCAACCATACAACATTGTTGGAACCACTATTCCCTCAAACATACCCATTTTTGCTTTCCGAGATAGTGTTCTCGACTTCCACACATTTTTCAAGGCTCCCAAAATTTTCGCCCCCTCCCCCACCCCACCCTATACGTACCTATACATCTCAATGTACACATATATATACACACACAGACACATACATATATACCCATGCACACAATTCACACTGCCTGCCCCTATTCATTCCCATCGCCACCTCGCCACAAATGGAATACCATCCCCCTCCCCCCTCATGTGTGCGAGGTAGCACTAGGAAAAGACAACAAAGGCCCCATTCGTTCACACTCAGTCTCCAGCTGTCACGCAATAATGCCCGAAACCACAGCTCCCTTTCCACATCCAGGCCCCACACAACTTTCCATGGTTTAACACCCAGACGCTTCACATGCCCTGATTCAATCCACTGACAGCACGTCAACCCCGGTATACCACATCAATCCAATTCACTCTATTCCTTACCCGCCTTTCACCCTCCTGCATGTTCAGGCCCCGATCACTCAAAATCTTTTTCACTCCATCTTTCCACCTCCAATTTGGTCTCCCACTTCTCCTCGTACCCTCCACCTCCGACACATATATCCTCTTGGTCAATCTTTCCTCACTCATTCTCTCCATGTGGCCAAACCATTTCAAAACACCCTCTTCTGCTCTCTCAACCACACTCTTTTTATTTCCACACATCTCTCTCACCCTTACATTACTTACTCGATCAAACCACCTCACACCACACATTGTCCTCAAACATCTCATTTCCAGCACATCCACCCTCCTGCGCACAACTCTATCCATAGCCCACGCCTCGCAACCATACAACATTGTTGGAACCACTATTCCTTCAAACATACCCATTTTTGCTTTCCGAGATAATGTTCTCGACTTCCACACATTCTTCAAGGCTCCCAGGATTTTTGCCCCCTCCCCCACCCTGTGATTCACTTCCGCTTCCATGGTTCCATCCGCTGCCAGATCCACTCCCAGATATCTAAAACACTTTACTTCCTCCAGTTTTTTCTCCATTTAAACTTACCTCCCAGTTGACTTGACCCTCAACCCTACTGTACCTAATAACCTTGCTCTTATTCACATTTACTCTTAACTTTCTTCTTTCACACACTTTACCAAACTCAGTCACCAGCTTCTGCAGCTTCTCACATGAATCAGCCACCAGCGCTGTATCATCAGCGAACAACAACTGACTCACTTCCCAAGCTCTCTCATCCCCAACAGACTTCATACTTGCCCCTCTTTCCAAAACTCTTGCATTCACCTCCCTAACAACCCCATCCATAAACAAATCAAACAACCATGGAGACATCACACACCCCTGCCGCAAACCTACATTCACTGAGAACCTCACTTTCCTCTCTTCCTACACGTACACATGCCTTACATCCTCGATAAAAACTTTTCACTGCTTCTAACAACTTGCCTCCCACACCATATATTCTTAATACCTTCCACAGAGCATCTTTATCAACTCTATCATATGCCTTCTCCAGATCCATAAATGCTACATACAAATCCATTTGCTTTTCTAAGTATTTCTCACATACATTCTTCAAAGCAAACACCTGATCCACACATCCTCTACCACTTCTGAAACCACACTGCTCTTCCCCAATCTGATGCTCTGTACATGCCTTCACCCTCTCAATCAGTACCCTTCCATATAATTTATCAGGAATACTCAACAAACTTATACCTCTGTAATTTGAGCACTCACTCATATCCCCTTTGCCTTTGTACAATGGCACTATGCACGCATTCCTGCCAATCCTCAGGCACCTCACCATGAGTCATACATACATTAAATAACCTTACCAACCAGTCAACAATACAGTCACCCCCTTTTTTAATAAATTCCACTGCAATACCATCCGAACCTGCTGCCTTGCCGGCTTTCATCTTCCGCAAAGCTTTTACTACCTCTTCTCTGTTTACCAAATCATTTTCCCTAACCCTCTCACTTTGCACACCACCTCGACCAAAACACCGTATATCTGCCACTCTATCATCAAACACATTCAACAAACCTTCAAAATACTCACTCCATCTCCTTCTCACATTACCACTACTTGTTATCACCTCCCCATTTGCGCCCTTCACTGAAGTTCCCATTTGTTCCCTTGTCTTACGCACTTTGTTTCTTCATATAGTTATTTTTTTTTCATAATAGTTCTCCATTTCCCAGCTTGGCAAGAGAGAGGTGTGCTTTTAATGATGGTCATTTTGACGATCTTTAAAAGCAGCATCGACAATCACTTCATATGTAATCTGTCACATACCACTTATTCCAGCCTTTCTCCAACCATGACATTATTATGGAGATCCTCATTTGTAACTACAACCAGATTTAATAGATTCATATTGGAAGTAGGTTTCTAAAAAAAATTGTAGTCCTGAATAAAAAAGTTAAGACGGTGCATATGAATAAAAGGAAGTCATGCAAAGATTTTGGGAAAAAGTGAATGAGAGGTTGAAAACAACAAGCTGGTTTTGAAGGAGGGAAATAGGTATAAAAGAATGAGTGTGAGGAAAGGTAATGTATTACGTAAGTTTGTGAGAATGCTGGTGACAGAGGATGAAGTACTGTGTCCCCAAAAAGGATTGTCCACCCCTCTATATATTTTCAAAGGAGGTGTCACACATTTTAGTACTGTGTCATCTCTTTTTTAACGTTGATTACCATCTACAAACATCTGGGTATGAAATTGCAAGGTTTCTGAAGTATTCTAGGTATATGTTTTGGGTCCATAGGGTTTTAATCTCTTGAATGAGACGAGGCACTGAATGAAAGGGTGTTGCGGGAAGCAAGCTTGTCTTTTATGTGGTTCCAGCAGATCTCATTTAGATCAAGGTCTGAGGATTTTTCATGCCACTCCAGCAGTGGACTATTTTTTTTCTGATAACCAGTTCATCAACTTTCTAGCCTTATGGCAGGAGGCACTATCATGCATAAAGTGATCATACCCATTAGCCTCAGTAAAAGGAAGCAGATACTCCTATAGCACTTTCCACTCACTGTATAGTTTATAGTAAAGAAGTACAACTCTCCCCTTAACATGAAAGGAGACCCCGATTGCCACATTATCTAGGTGTTCCACCGTCTTCACTGTGAAACAAGAATTTTACCAGCTGGCATTCTCCGGCCTCTTCACCCTCCCCTGCCTCAACTGTACACACTTGAAGGAACTTTCATTGGAAAACATCACCTTACTACACTTGCTCATTCCAGTCTTTGTATTTCGTTGCAAAGGAGAGTTGCTTGCACTTCATTTCCTTTGGAAACTAGGGTTTATTAGCTGGCATGGAAGGAACGTGAAAAGTCCTCTTGCTCCTCTTGCAGGTTCTTTGAGACATTTCCTAGAAGTTTTAGATTGCTTTTCTTGAGTTCAGCAGACGAAATGTGGGGTTGCTTTAATACTTCTTATCTTAGGTTATCTGTAGGTCTAGAAGTCTTCCTTGGCTACCAGGGATAGGTTTAGGAGGTGGGATGATGTTGTCAGGGAACCCCAAGCTCTGGTAAGCATCCACCTGATTGTGCATTCTGAGCTCCCATTGCACCAAGAAATTTTGTGATTAACAAATAATATTTTCTTGCTTTCAGGTGAGATTTTGGGCTTTCTGCTCTTTAAAGGGGTAAGAGTCAGTCATCTGGAAGCACTGGTGGAAGGAGTATAGCATGCAGAAGTAAAATTCCCAAAATGAAGTGGCAACCAGAAGTAAAGAACATCCTTCCCTAGAGATTGCTAGGGATACAGTGAGGTGGGTTACTTAATGGTGTTAACAGTAAACCTTAGCTGTGCTGCCCTTGAAAATAGATGGGGATAGACAGGATTTTCCCTCAAAGGCTCGGTACTCTGTTCTTGATGCAACCTTACTAAAGCAGGAAGTTGCCAATATGTATGAATTTTTTTTTTTTTGTGGACACATTATGTTGGAGTTGGAAAAGAAAGGACTGTAAAAAATATGTCACTACTGATGCATTGGGGTTAGAAGTTAGGAGAGAGGAGGAGGAAGTGAGAAGAGCGGTAATGCTCTTATTTTTTTTTTTTTATTTTGCTTTGTCGCTGTCTCCCTGCGTTTGCGAGGTAGCGCAAGGAAACAGACGAAAGAAATGGCCCAACCCCCCCCCATACACATGTACATACACACGTCCACACACGCAAATATACATACCTACACAGCTTTCCATGGTTTACCCCAGACGCTTCACATGCCTTGCTTCAATCCACTGACAGCACGTCAACCCCTGTATACCACATGACTCCAATTCACTCTATTTCTTGCCCTCCTTTCACCCTCCTGCATGTTCAGGCCCCGATCACACAAAATCTTTTTCACTCCATCTTTCCACCTCCAATTTGGTCTCCCTCTTCTCCTCGTTCCCACCACCTCCGACACATATATCCTCTTGGTCAATCTCTCCTCACTCATTCTCTCCATGTGCCCAAACCATTTCAAAACACCCTCTTCTGCTCTCTCAACCACGCTCTTTTTATTTCCACACATCTCTCTTACCCTTACGTTACTTACTCGATCAAACCACCTCACACCACACATTGTCCTCAAACATCTCATTTCCAGCACATCCATCCTCCTGCGCACATCTCTATCCATAGCCCACGCCTCGCAACCATACAACATTGTTGGAACCACTATTCCCTCAAACATACCCATTTTTGCTTTCCGAGATAGTGTTCTCGACTTCCACACATTTTTCAAGGCTCCCAAAATTTTCGCCCCCTCCCCCACCCCACCCTATACGTACCTATACATCTCAATGTACACATATATATACACACACAGACACATACATATATACCCATGCACACAATTCACACTGCCTGCCCCTATTCATTCCCATCGCCACCTCGCCACAAATGGAATACCATCCCCCTCCCCCCTCATGTGTGCGAGGTAGCACTAGGAAAAGACAACAAAGGCCCCATTCGTTCACACTCAGTCTCCAGCTGTCACGCAATAATGCCCGAAACCACAGCTCCCTTTCCACATCCAGGCCCCACACAACTTTCCATGGTTTAAACACCCCAGACGCTTCACATGCCCTGATTCAATCCACTGACAGCACGTCAACCCCGGTATACCACATCAATCCAATTCACTCTATTCCTGGCCCGCCTTTCACCCTCCTGCATGTTCAGGCCCCGATCACTCAAAATCTTTTTCACTCCATCTTTCCACCTCCAATTTGGTCTCCCACTTCTCCTCTTACCCTCCACCTCCGACACATATATCCTCTTGGTCAATCTTCCCCTCACTCATTCTCTCCATGTGGCCAAACCATTTCAAAACACCCTCTTCTGCTCTCTCAACCACGCTCTTTTTATTTCCACACATCTCTCTCACCCTTACATTACTTACTCGATCAAACCACCTCACACCACACATTGTCCTCAAACATCTCATTTCCAGCACATCCACCCTCCTGCGCACAACTCTATCCATAGCCCACGCCTCGCAACCATACAACATTGTTGGAACCACTATTCCTTCAAACATACCCATTTTTGCTTTCCGAGATAATGTTCTCGACTTCCACACATTCTTCAAGGCTCCCAGGATTTTTGCCCCCTCCCCCACCCTGTGATTCACTTCCACTTCCATAGTTCCATCCGCTGCCAGATCCACTCCCAGATATCTAAAACACTTTACTTCCTCCAGTTTTTTCTCCATTCAAAGTTACCTCCCAGTTGACTTGACCCTCAACCCTACTGTACCTAATAACCTTGCTCTTATTCACATTTACTCTTAACTTTCTTCTTTCACACACTTTACCAAACTCAGTCACCAGCTTCTGCAGCTTCTCACATGAATCAGCCACCAGCGCTGTATCATCAGCGAACAACAACTGACTCACTTCCCAAGCTCTCTCATCCAAAACAGACTTCATACTTGCCCCTCTTTCCAAAACTCTTGCATTCACCTCCCTAACAACCCCATCCATAAACAAATTAAACAACCATGGAGACATCACACACCCCTGCCGCAAACCTACATTCACTGAGAACCAATCACTTTCCTCTCTTCCTACACGTACACATGCCTTACATCCTCGATAAAAACTTTTCACTGCTTCTAACAACTTGCCTCCCACACCATATATTCTTAATACCTTCCACAGAGCATCTTTATCAACTCTATCATATGCCTTCTCCAGATCCATAAATGCTACATACAAATCCATTTGCTTTTCTAAGTATTTCTCACATACATTCTTCAAAGCAAACACCTGATCCACACATCCTCTACCACTTCTGAAACCACACTGCTCTTCCCCAATCTGATGCTCTGTACATGCCTTCACCCTCTCAATCAGTACCCTTCCATATAATTTATCAGGAATACTCAACAAACTTATACCTCTGTAATTTGAGCACTCACTCTTATCCCCTTTGCCTTTGTACAATGGCACTATGCACGCATTCTGCCAATCCTCAGGCACCTCACCATGAGTCATACATACATTAAATAACCTTACCAACCAGTCAACAATACAGTCACCCCCTTTTTTAATAAATTCCACTGCAATACCATCCGAACCTGCTGCCTTGCCGGCTTTCATCTTCCGCAAAGCTTTTACTACCTCTTCTCTGTTTACCAAATCATTTTCCCTAACCCTCTCACTTTGCACACCACCTCGACCAAAACACCGTATATCTGCCACTCTATCATCAAACACATTCAACAAACCTTCAAAATACTCACTCCATCTCCTTCTCACATTACCACTACTTGTTATCACCTCCCCATTTGCGCCCTTCACTGAAGTTCCCATTTGTTCCCTTGTCTTACGCACTTTGTTTCTTCATATAGTTATTTTTTTTTCATAATAGTTCTCCATTTCCCAGCTTGGCAAGAGAGAGGTGTGCTTTTAATGATGGTCATTTTGACGATCTTTAAAAGCAGCATCGACAATCACTTCATATGTAATCTGTCACATACCACTTATTCCAGCCTTTCTCCAACCATGACATTATTATGGAGATCCTCATTTGTAACTACAACCAGATTTAATAGATTCATATTGGAAGTAGGTTTCTAAAAAAAATTGTAGTCCTGAATAAAAAAGTTAAGACGGTGCATATGAATAAAAGGAAGTCATGCAAAGATTTTGGGAAAAAGTGAATGAGAGGTTGAAAACAACAAGCTGGTTTTGAAGGAGGGAAATAGGTATAAAAGAATAAGTGTGAGGAAAGGTAGTGTATTACGTAAGTTTGTGAGAATGCTGGTGACAGAGGATGAAGTACTGTGTCCCCAAAAAGGATTGTCCACCCCTCTATATATTTTCAAAGGAGGTGTCACACATTTTAGTACTGTGTCATCTCTTTTTTAACCTTGATTACCATCTACAAACATCTGGGTATGAAATTGCAAGGTTTCTGAAGTATTCTAGGTATATGTTTTGGGTCCATAGGGTTTTAATCTCTTGAATGAGACGAGGCACTGAATGAAAGGGTGTTGCGGGAAGCAAGCTTGTCTTTCATGTGGTTCCAGCAGATCTCATTTAGATCAAGGTCTGAGGATTTTTCATGCCACTCCAACAGTGGACAATTTTTTTTCTGATAACGAGTTCATCAACTTTCTAGCCTTATGGCAGGAGGCACTATCATGCATAAAGTGATCATACCCATTAGCCTCAGTAAAAGGAAGCAGATACTCCTATAGCACTTTCCACTCACTGTATAGTTTATAGTAAAGAAGTACAACTCTCCCCTTAACATGAAAGGAGACCCCGATTGCCACATTATCTAGGTGTTCCACCGTCTTCACTGTGAAACAAGAATTTTACCAGCTGGCATTCTCCGGCCTCTTCACCCTCCCCTGCCTCAACTGTACACACTTGAAGGAACTTTCATTGGAAAACATCACCTTACTACACTTGCTCATTCCAGTCTTTGTATTTCGTTGCAAAGGAGAGTTGCTTGCACTTCATTTCCTTTGGAAACTAGGGTTTATTAGCTGGCATGGAAGGAACATGAAAAGTCCTCTTGCTCCTCTTGCAGGTTCTTTGAGACATTTCCTAGAAGTTTTAGATTGCTTTTCTTGAGTTCAGCAGACGAAATGTGGAGTTGCTTTAATACTTCTTATCTTAGGTTATCTGTAGGTCTAGAAGTCTTCCTTGGCTACCAGGGATAGGTTTAGGAGGTGGGATGATGTTGTCAGGGAACCCCAAGCTCTGGTAAGCATCCACCTGATTGTGCATTCTGAGCTCCCATTGCACCTAGAAATTTTGTGATTAACAAATAATATTTTCTTGCTTTCAGGTGAGATTTTGGGCTTTCTGCTCTTTAAAGGGGTAAGAGTCAGTCATCTGGAAGCACTGGTGGAAGGAGTATAGCATGCAGAAGTAAAATTCCCAAAATGAAGTGGCAACCAGGAGTAAAGAACATCCTTCCCTAGAGATTGCTAGGGATACAGTGAGGTGGGTTACTTAATGGTGTTAACAGTAAACCTTAGCTGTGCTGCCCTTGAAAATAGATGGGGATAGACAGGATTTTCCCTCAAAGGCTCGGTACTCTGTTCTTGATGCAACCTTACTAAAGCAGGAAATTGCCAATATGTATGAATTTTTTTTTTTTTGTGGACACATTATGTTGGAGTTGGAAAAGAAAGGACTGTAAAAAATATGTCACTACTGATGCATTGGGGTTAGAAGTTAGGAGAGAGGAGGAGGAAGTGAGAAGAGCGGTAATGCTCTTATTTATTTTTTTTTATTTTGCTTTGTCGCTGTCTCCTGCGTTTGCGAGGTAGCGCAAGGAAACAGACGAAAGAAATGGCCCAACCCACCCCCATACACATGTATATACATACACATCCACACACGCAAATATACATACCTATACATCTCAATGTACACATATATATACACACACAGACACATACATATATACCCATGCACACAATTCACACTGTCTGCCTTTATTCATTCCCATTGCCACCTTGCCCCACATGGAATACCATCCCCCTCCCCCCTCATGTGTGCAAGGTAGCGCTAGGAAAAGACAACAAAGGCCCCATTCGTTCACACGAATCTCAAAAAATAGAAAAGCTGGGGGTTATAGCTAGAATGGTCACGATGCAGTGAGGCTACAGGTGAGGAGAGAGGAGGAGGAAGTGAGAAGAGCAATAATGCTCTTAAACAATAGAAAAGCTGCAGGGTACAGCTAGAGTGGTGAGTGCGATGGTCAAGAATGGAGGTGAAATTGCTCTTTAAGAGCATGGAAAAGTGGTCATATGACTGATGGCTGGATGACAGCAGCTTTTCCATTTTTTAAGAGCATTATTATTATTTTCACTTCTTTCTCTTTACTTATGCTTCCACAGCTCAAACTTGGTCCAAGCTACTGAGTTGGGTTATTAATTGTCCAAGATGTTGAAGCCATAGTCTGTAGGCCCATGTAACCATCACAGCTTGTTTGGTCTCTAGTACACTGTGTAAATACTTATTCAGGGCCTTTCTAAATTTCTTTATGCATCATCCCAATATGTTGAACAGTCTTAGGTCCCAGATGTTCATTCTATTTTCTTTTTTTATCATGCCTTTTGACTTTAGGGGTATTATTATATAATCTTCCATTCCTGTCTTGTGAATTGGGAATTCTTTTTGAGTGTAGGTTGGGACCATGCCTTCTAGGATTTTCAAAGTGTAATATAATGGGGAGGGGGTTGTTATTCCATGTGTGGCGAGGTGGCGATGGGAATGAATAAAGGCAGACAGTATGAATTATGTACATGTGTATATATGTATATGTCTGTGTGTGTATATATATGTATACATTGAGATGTATAGGTATGTATATTTGCGAGTGTGGACGTGTATGTATATACATACATGTGTATATGGGTGGGTTAGGCAGTTCTTTCGTCTGTTTCCTTGTGCTACCTCGCTAACGCGGGAGACAGCGACAAAGCAAAATAAATAAATATAAATAACCTTCAATCAGTATTGAAGTAAACGCCCAGAAGTGCAATTCTGTAGTATTGTGTTTACCAGCAGGCTTATTATACTGATACTCTCTGTAAACACTTTCAGATATGACAAGGGTAAGTAATGCAATAATTCAGGAGGATTGCATCAAAGCCAATTTTAGTATATTCACCATTTCTTCGGTAGCTAAGTTATTGGGTATGCTTGTTCCTGAGACAAAGTGAGCCCATATGCTGGCAGCACTTTAAGAATACCTGACCAAATGTTCATGAGCCAGTATTCCTTTGTGCAATTTCTATTGGGGTTAAATAATTTTATACAGAAACTCATGCTTGCTAACAGTAATCTGGACTGTTTAAACAGGTTAATTGCTTGAATACATGTAAGAAGCTGAGAAATAACACCTACAAAGTAATCAGCAAAATCTATAGGACTTTATTATTTCATTTTACATTATCATTGCTCAAAAGACAGAAATATAATTGGTAACCATGAAAAATAGAGTAGAGGATATGAATATAATCATAGAAAAAAATTCGCAGACATTTATTTAGCTTTATTGTCTCTCTCAAACATTGGGCCAGACACCCGTAATTCACTGCAACATTGTTCATGCATGACATAATGCTTTCAAACGTATTCTCTAAAAATGGGTAAAGAAACTTGTGCATCTAAGTAAGCAATAAGAAAACACACTCTCCAAGAAGTCAGCTTCTTGAGAGTACACTGTATTGTCACATTCATAGATCATTATTGTCTATTCACTAGAAAATAAAAAAATTTCAGACTACTGTACAAATATATACTTCAATTCTTTACCCAAAAAAATAATAAAAAAGTTTTTAAAGAATAAAACTCTTAATTGAATGTTGCAACTTATTCACAATTTGAATAAAAATAACAGCATAATATTCATGCTGTATGAGGCAAACTAAAGATGAGATCCTTAAACTAGAGGTTTTGTTTGTTTTCAAACAGTCAGTTTTGCACATCACAACATAAAAAATTATGTAACAGCTAGCCTGATATACAGTTAGATTATGTACTTACTCTTTAAAGAAAGACATTAAATATCTTGCATTTATGAAACAAGTAGTTTGAATGTTCTTGCCTCGGGAGACTGTGGCCCAAGTAAGAGACAAGTTTATCTGAAATATGATCATTCATTCTGAGACTCGAATAGAATGTCAATAAAGCTGCTTTTCCTCAGTAATGTAAAAAACAGGAGAATAAGAATTACTACATTGACATCTAAGTCTCAAAATATATTTTGATATCACTTCACTTCCAATCATACAACTCTGCATGCCGTTCTCGGTAATTTTGGTCTTGCATTAATTCTGAATTTATACTGGCTAACTTTTTTGAGTCACGAATATGAAACTGACAATCATGGAAGTATTTACTAGCTACATTTCTGCTATAATCTCCTAGCACTTCAAGCCTTACTACTCCAATTCTTACCATGCAGTAGGCAAGACGACCTGAAGTAATTTGTGCCGGAAATTCACTGTGATGGGACGTTTAGATATAACAATGGATGGGGGTTTTAAGCTTGTTTTTTCTATCTGCAACTTATGAGAAAATTTGCCTACTTGAAACCATTTCTAAAGTGCAGGTTACTAACAGCACTGAAGTAATATATGAAAGTTGTCTAGCATCAATACTGACAAGATTAATGGAAAAACAGATCAATATAAATATTGGATTACAAACAAACAAATGTCACTAAATGCACACAATATGTTGTCATTAACACCTGACAGCTTGTAACAGATTTCTCTTCTCATAAGTAAACTTCATCAAATAAAACTGTGGAGGGTGATCAATATGTAAAAATGCTAATTGCAATTCATAACTGCCTATGAACTAAGGAAGACATTAACACACTAAACTAAAGTGAAAAATTAAAAGATACGAGTGACAAAGGTTCTTGTACTAGCTTTCAATATGAAGGTAAAACTATTTCTTTTACAGAGAAGCACCAGTCTAGGGAAGTGCTCTAATTAGGGACATTTTTTTCCACCTTCTGCATAAGTAATTCAAATACTCGTTTTCTCGAGAGATCTCTTGGTAATAATAAATACATTTTGATACAAAAGGGTTTTATACATGATGAAATTAAATATAGTGTGTGAAGAGTGTTAAGAAGCATGGCCGTAAGTTAAGCACTCCCCTATAACATCCTTTTAGTTTTATAACAACTAAACCATAGCTTTCATTATGATTCCATATCTCACACATACTTTGGGAGTGACTGTTAAACATTACCATAATTAATATTAGTAAACTGAGGGATGATTTTTTTCAGTTAATGCCAAAGACTAGCTACATTATCTATATATCTTATTACCGGCCTACACCACTTTCCCTATACTAAACATTTTGATGATTTTTTTATACATGAACAGGCCAAAATATCAATAACAGATAGTTACTAGTTAATGGAAAAATAGAAAAGTATTAAAGTCAATTCCATTCATTGATGGCTCCTATGATCAATATCTGATGCTGAAATGAACAGTCACTGAATGAGCAATGCACAGTTGTACCCAAGATATAAAGTACTTGTATACAACAACCACTGAGATTATCTTCCATATGAAATCTTAGTTCATTCTAGCTTCAGTACTCCAAGGATCCATCCAATCTGCTCACTCTTCAAGATTACCAGAGTTGCATCACAGTCTTGTTGGACGACAGATATCATCACATGAAGTCATCCTAATGTATATTCACTCTGAAATACTGTTCCATATCTTGTCATTTACTGAATTTCCATTACAAGCACTAAAAAAGCTCACTTTGGACACCAAACAGAGGATTATTTCCTCTAAAGTTAATAAAACCCAGGATGTTGA
The DNA here is from genome assembly GCF_036320965.1 of Panulirus ornatus. Lineage (NCBI taxonomy): Eukaryota > Metazoa > Arthropoda > Malacostraca > Decapoda > Palinuridae > Panulirus > Panulirus ornatus. The sequence continues at coordinate 22,840,941 of NC_092265.1, forward strand.
TGGAGCCACAAGCACACATGAAACACACAAGTTATGTCTCTAGTTCCTTACAGAGTTGTTGCTCGCTCCAATAATTCATCAATGAATTTCTGAAAAGTAAAAGAAAAGAAGCAATGTATTCATCACAAAAGTAATGCAACATTTATGAGTACATGTGTAAACCAGTTGAACTATGTAACTGCAGTCCAGTCTCCTACAATCTTTCATTCAAGTTTACACTGTTCTACAATACAGTATATGTGGTGATAATTTTTCCAATGGCCTTTTTCATTCTAATTATGAATGCTGTTATATAGTATCCATATGAAAATACTTCATGACTGATCAAATATCTAAAATTTCTTATTTATCTTAACCCTCTAAGTGTGACCACTGAATATGTCGGACTGAACATTCATAACTCGTTATTGTGATATTTGGATTTGCACCACGACATCACTTAGGAACACCCCTGCAACACTGAAACAATCACCACACCAGCATGGGTGCTACCAGGCATATGCTATGCCAGATTTCACTGATCCAGTGGTGGATGTGGTCTTCAACTCTTTGTTTTGAATTTATTTTATTTCTATATGTGCAAATTACGCATGATTTTATTTTTTGGTGGATAACTGACACTATTTGAGAATAGGCTGAAAATTGATTTGATATTTATGATATTGTGTAGCTATTGGAAAACACTCAAGTTACATAAAAGCATAATCTCCCATTATATCGAAATCATCTTTTCAGTAGAAACTTAGCAAACTACTGTTGTAAGGTATGGGAACATATAATACCAACTGGTGTCACTGTTCTAAGAGGTGATGAATTACTGTACTGCTAAAGACCAACTGGTGTCACTGTTCTAAGAGGTGATACATTACTGTACTGCTAAAGATTATTCATTCACTTTTCAAGTATGGACATTTAAGGAAAAATTGATTGAGGTCCTGTATCACAAAGTCATTTCTCTTTAGCTCTGTATAAAGACTAATATCTGACCTAATACTATGTAGGTTAGATTAGTATTTTTTTTTTCTTTTTTTTTTTTGCCGCTGTCTCCCGCGTTTGTGAGGTAGCGCAAGGAAACAGATGAAAGAAACGGCCCAACCCACCCCCATACACATGTATATACATACGTCCACACACGCAAATATACATACCTACACAACTTTCCATGGTTTACCCCAGACGCTTCACATGCCTTGATTCAATCCACTGACAGCACGTCAACCCCGGTATACCACATCGCTCCAATTCACTCTATTCCTTGCCCTCCTTTCACCCTCCTGCATGTTCAGGCCCCGATCACACAAAATCTTTTTCACTCCATCCTTCCACCTCCAATTTGGTCTCCCTCTTCTCCTCGTTCCCTCCACCTCCGACACATATATCCTCTTGGTCAATCTTTCCTCACTCATTCTCTCCATGTGCCCAAACCATTTCAAAACACCCTCTTCTGCTCTCTCAACTACGCTCTTTTTATTTCCACACATCTCTCTTACCCTTACGTTACTTACTCGATCAAACCACCTCACACCACACATTGTCCTCAAACATCTCATTTCCAGCACATCCATCCTCCTGCGCACAACTCTATCCATAGCCCACGCCTCGCAACCATACAACATTGTTGGAACCACTATTCCTTCAAACATACCCATTTTTGCTTTCCGAGATAATGTTCTCGACTTCCACACATTCTTCAAGGCTCCCAGAATTTTCGCCCCCTCCCCCACCCTATGATCCATTTCCGCTTCCATGGTTCCATCTGCTGCCAGATCCACTCCCAGATATCTAAAACACTTCACTTCCTCCAGTTTTTCTCCATTCAGACTCACCTCCCAATTGACTTGACCCTCAACCCTACTGTACCTAATAACCTTGCTCTTATTCACATTTACTCTTAACTTTCTTCTTTCACACACTTTACCAAACTCAGTCACCAGCTTCTGCAGTTTCTCACATGAATCAGCCACCAGCGCTGTATCATCAGCGAACAACAACTGACTCACTTCCTAAGCTCTCTCATCCAAAACAGACTTCATACTTGCCCCTCTTTCCAAAACTCTTGCATTCACCTCCCTAACAACCCCATCCATAAACAAATTAAACAACCATGGAGACATCACACACCCCTGCCGCAAACCTACATTCACTGAGAACCAATCACTTTCCTCTCTTCCTACACGTACACATGCCTTACATCCTCGATAAAAACTTTTCACTGCTTCTAACAACTTGCCTCCCACACCATATATTCTTAATACCTTCCACAGAGCATCTCTATCAACTCTATCATATGCCTTCTCCAGATCCATAAATGCTACATACAAATCCATTTGCTTTTCTAAGTATTTCTCATATACATTCTTCAAAGCAAACACCTGATCCACACATCCTCTACCACTTCTGAAACCACACTGCTCTTCCCCAATCTGATGCTCTGTACATGCCTTCACCCTCTCAATCAATACCCTTCCATATAATTTATCAGGAATACTCAACAAACTTATACCTCTGTAATTTGAGCACTCACTCTTATCCCCTTTGCCTTTGTACAATGGCACTATGCACGCATTCCGCCAATCCTCAGGCACCTCACCATGAGTCATACATACATTAAATAACCTTACCAACCAGTCAACAATACAGTCACCCCCTTTTTTAATAAATTCCACTGCAATACCATCCAAACCTGCTGCCTTGCCGGCTTTCATCTTCCGCAAAGCTTTTACTACCTCTTCTCTGTTTACCAAATCATTTTCCCTAACCCTCTCACTTTGCACACCACCTCGACCAAAACACTGTATATCTGCCACTCTATCATCAAACACATTCAACAAACCTTCAAAATACTCACTCCATCACCTTCTCACATCACCACTACTTGTTATCACCTCCCCATTTGCGCCCTTCACTGAAGTTCCCATTTGCTCCCTTGTCTTACGCACTTTATTTACCTCCTTCCAGAACATCTTTTTATTCTCCCTAAAATTTACTGATACTCTCTCACCCCAACTCTCATTTGCCCTTTTTTTCACCTCTTGCACCTTTCTCTTGACCTCCTGTCTCTTTCTTTTATACATCTCCCACTCAATTGCATTTTTTCCCTGCAAGAATCGTCCAAATGCCTCTATCTTCTCTTTCACCAATAATCTTACTTCTTCATCCCACCACTCACTACCCTTTCTAATCAACCCACCTCCCACTCTTCTCATGCCACAAGCATCTTTTGCGCAATCCATCACTGATTCCCTAAATACATCCCATTCCTCCCCCACTCCCCTTACTTCCATTGTTCTCACCTTTTTCCATTCTGTACTCAGTCTCTCCTGGTATTTATTTTCATATTTATTTTACTTTGTCGCTGTCTCCCACATTAGTGAGGTAGCACAAGGAAACAGACGAAAGAATGGCCCAACCCACCCACATACACATGTATATACATACAAGCCCACACATGCACATATACATACCAATACATTTCAATGTATACATACCAATACATTTCAACATATACATACATATACATACACAGACATATACATATATACACATGTACATATTCATACTTGCTGCCTTCATCCATTCCCATCGCCACCCCACCACACATGAAATGGCACCCCCCTCCCCCTACGTGTGCGTGCAAGGTTGTGCTAGGAAAAGACAACAAAGGCCACACTCATTCACACTTAGTCTCTAGCTGTCATGTGTAATGCACCAAAACTACAGCTCCCGTTCCACATCCAGGCCCCACAAAACTTTCCATTGTTTACTTCATACACTTCACATGCCCTAGTTCAATCCATTGACAGCACGTTGACCCCAGTATATCACATCATTCCAATTCTCTATTCCTTGCATGCCTTTCACCCTCCTCTATGTTCAGGCACCGATCGCTCAAAATCTTTTTCACTCCATCCTTCCACCTCCAATTTGGTCTCTCACTTCTCATCGTTCCCTCCACCTTTGACACATATATCCTCTTTGTCAGTCTTTCCTCACTCATTCTCTCCATGTGACCAAACCATTTCAATACACCCTCTTCTGCTCTCTCAACCACTCTTTTTATTACCACACATCTCTCTTACCCATTCATTTCAAACCACCTCAAACCATATATTGTCCTCAAACATCTCATTTCCAACACATCCACCCTCCTCCACACAACCCTATCTATAGCCCATGCCATACAAGCATATAACATTGTTGGAACCACTGTTCCTTCAAACATACCCATTTTTGCTCTCCGAGATAATGTTCTCGCCTTCCACACAATCTTAAATGCTCCCAGAACCTTCGCCCCCTCCCCCACCCTGTGAGTCATTTCTGCTTCCATGGTTCCATCTGCTGCTAAATCCACTCCCAGATATCTAAAACATTTCACTTCCACCAGTTTTTCTCCATTCAAACTTTATTATTCATTTATTTATTTTGCTTTGTCGCTGTCTCCCGTGTTAGCAAGGTAGCGCAAGGAAACAGATGAAAGAAAGGCCCAACCCACCCACATACACATGTATATACATACACATCCACACACGCAAATATAAATACCTATACATATTCCCTGGGGATAGGGGAGAAAGAATACTTCCCACGTATTCCCTGCGTGTCGTAGAAGGCGACTAAAAGGGAAGGGAGCGGGGGGCTGGAAATCTCCCCTCTCGTTTTTTTTTTTTTTTTTTAATTTTCCAAAAGAAGGAACAGAGAAGAGGTCCAGGTGAGGATATTCCCTCAAAGGCCCAGTCCTCTGTTCTTAACGCTACCTCGCTATCGCGGGAAATAGCGAATAGTATGAAAAAAAAACAAACAAAAAAAACATCTCAATGTATACATATATATACACACAGACATATACATATATACACATGTACATAATTCATACTGTCTGCCTTTATTCATTCCCATCGCCACCTCGCCACATGAAATAACAACCCCCTCCCCCCCACGTGTGCGAGGTAGCGCTAGGAAAAGACAACAAAGGCCCCATTCGTTCACACTTAATCTCTAGCTGTTATGTAATAATGCACCAAAACCACAGCTCCCTTTCCTCATCCAGGCCCCACAGAACTTTCCATGGTTTACCCCAGATGCTTCACATGCCCTGGTTCAATCCATTGACAGCACGTTGACCCTGGTATACCATATCGTTCCAATTCACTCTATTCCTCGCACGCCTTTCACCCTCCTGCACGTTCAGGCCTCGATCACTCAAAATCTTTTTCACTCCATCTTTCCACCTCCAATTTGGTCTCCCACTTCTCCTCGTTCCCTCCACCTTTGACACATATATCCTCTTGGTCAATCTTTTCTCACTCATTCTCTCCATGTGACCAAACCATTTCAAAACACCCTCTTCTGCTCTCTCAACCACACTCTTTTATTACCACACATCTCTCTTACCCTATTACTACTTACTCGATCAAACCACCTCACACCACATATTGTCCTCAAACATCTCATTTCCAGCACATCCACCCTCCTGCGCACAACTCTATCCATAGCCCACGCCTCGCAACCATACAACATTGTTGGAACCACTATTCCTTCAAACATACCCATTTTTGCTTTCCGAGATAATGTTCTCGACTTCCACACATTCTTCAAGGCTCCCAGAATTTTCACCCCCTCCCCCACCCTATGATTCACTTCCATGGTTCCATCCTCTGCCAAATCCACTCCTAGATATCTAAAACACTTCACTTCCTCCAGTTTTTCTCCATTCAAACTTTCCTCCCAGTTGACTTGACCCTCAACCCTACTGTACCTAATAACCTTGCTCTTATTCATATTTACTCTCAACTTTCTTCTTTCACACACTTTACCAAACTCAGTCACCAGCTTCTGCAGTTTCTTACATGAATCAGCCACCAGCGCTGTATCATTAGCGAATAACAACTGACTCACTTCCCAAGCTCTCTCATCCACAACAGACTGCATCTTGCCCCTCTCTCCAAAACTCTTGCATTCACCTTCCTAACAACCCTATCCATAAACAAATTAAACAACCATGGAGACATCACACACCCCTGCTGCAAACCTACATTCACTGAGAACCAATCACTTTCCTCTCTTCCTACACGTACACATGCCTTACATCCTCGATAAAAACTTTTCACTGCTTCTAACAACTTGCCTCCCACACCATATATTCTTAATACCTTCCACAGAGCATCTCTATCAACTCTATCATATGCCTTCTCCAGATCCATAAATGCTACATACAAATCCATGTGCTTTTCTAAGTATTTCTCACATACATTCTTCAAAGCAAACACCTGATCCACACATCCTCTACCACTTCTGAAACCACACTGCTCTTCCCCAATCTGATGCTCACAGAGCATGCCTTCACCCTCTCAATCAATACCTTCCCATATAATTATAATTTCCCAGGAATACTCAACAAAACAAACTTGTACCTCTATCCATTCAAACTTACCTCCCAATTAACTTGTCCCTCAACCCTACTGAATCTAATACCCTTGCTCTTATTCACATTTACTCTCAGCTTTCTTCTTTCACAAACTTTACCAAAGTCAGTCATCAACTTCTGCAGTTTTTCACCCAAATCAGCCACCAGCGCTGTATCATCAGCAAACAACAAGTAACTCGCTTCCCAAGCCCTTTCATCCACAACAGACTGCATACTTGCCCCTCGCTCTTGCATTCACCTCCCTTCCAACCCCATCCATAAACTTATTAAACAACCAAGATTGGTAAGTTAATCAATTCAAAATATGGAAACCTTCACACATCAAATGATATGCAAAGGTATTCCCTGCCTGTCATAGAAGGTGACTAAGACAGGCGGGAATGGGTGGCTGGAAATCCTCCCTTCCTGTATTATTTTCCAAAAAAAGGAACAGAGCACAAAGCTAAGTGAGGAATTTTCCCTCTAAGGCTCCTTCATCTGTTCTTGTTGCTACCTTGCTCATGTGGGAAATGGCAAGCATGAAAAAAAAAATATATAAATATTTTTTTCATAAAGATTCGCCATTTCTCATGTTAGCAAGGTAGCGTTAAGAACAGAGGACTGAGCCTTAGAGAGAAAATCCTCACTTGGCCCCCTTCTCTGTTCCTTCTTTTGGAAAAATAAAAACTGTAAGGTAGGATTTCCTAACCTAACCTATCCATTCACATATATATACACAGATGCCCATACACACACATATACATACACAGACATACATATATACATATGTACATTTTCATACTCACTGGCCTTCATCCATTCGTGTTGCTACCCCACCACATAGGAAATAGCGTACCCCCCCTTCAGCGAGGTAGCACCAGGAAAGGACAAAAAAAAGCCACATTTGTTCACACTCAGTCTCTAGCTGTCATGTGTAATGCACTGAAACCACAGCTCCCTATCCACATATCCAGGCCCTACAGACCTTTCTATGGTTTACCCCAGACGCTTCACATGCCCTGGTTCAGTCCATTGACAGCATATCAACCACAGTATACCACATCGTTCCATTTCACTCTATTCCTTGCACGCCTTTCACCCTCCTGTATGTTCTGGCCCTGATTGCTCAAAATCTTTTTCTCTCCATCCTTCCAAATCCAATTTAGTCTCCCACTTCTCCTTATCCCCTCCACCTCTGACACATATATCCTCTTTGTCAATCTTTCCTTACTCATTCTCTCTATATGTCCAAACCATTTCAACACACCCACTTCTGCTCTCTCAACCAAACTCTTTTGTAAGCACACATCTCTCTTACTGTTCCATGACTTACTCCATCAAACCACCTCACACCACATACTGTCCTTAAACATTTCATTTCTGACACATCCACCCTCCTCTGTACAACTCTATCTATAGCCCATGCCTCGCAACCATATAACATTGTTGGAACTACTATTTCTTCACACATACTCATTTTTGCTCTCCGAGATAACGTTGTCTCCTTCCACACATTCTTTATCTCTTCAAGAACCTTCGCTCCCTCCCCCACCCTGTCACTCACTTCTGCTTCTATGGTTCCATCTGCTGCTAAGTCCACTCCCAGATACCTAAAACACTTCACTTCCTCCAATTTTTCTCCATTCAAACTTACATCCCAATCAACTCAACCCTACTGAATCTAATAACCTTGCTCTTATTCTCATTTACTCTCGGCTTTCTCCTTTCACACACTTTTCCAAACTCTGTCACCAACCTCTGCAGTTTCTCATCCGAATCAGCCACTAGAGCTGTATCATCAACGAACAACAACTGACTCACTTCCCAGGCTCTCTCATCCACAACAGACTGCAAACTTGCCCCTCTCTTTAATATACAGAAAATGTTAGAGACAGTAGGTAATTGGAGTAACAGAATGAGACAACCTGGCTACCCAACAGAACTGCAATACAGTAAATTCTGATACAGTATATATTTGATTTCTTGTTTACTTTAACATAAAGCTATGCAGTAAAACATGATTTATGTAGAAAATTAATGATTTTCATTTTCAAACTTCCTTAGCTTAAAGAGAAGTGCAGGACTTCTGTCACCTTATAAATTACAATACAAAATTTTCAGATTTAAGATTTTTTCTTAGTTACTATCTAGGAAACCATTTACTTACCTCCACTTTATCCTTAGATTGTTTGCAGTCAGCCAAAGACTCCCATAAATACTTCTTACGCTTTAATTCACCCTCAACGTCGAGTAATTCATCAAGGTCTAGCTCCTTCTCCTCATTTTTACCCTCCTGTAAGAATATATTCACATTATATTTTAGAATGGTTCCCATAGTTCTAATAAGTCAAATACTCTACACCACATCAGCAAGTTAAATTTATTATAACTCCAGCACTGGCTCCATCACAAGCCTTTTATAGTTTTATGTGACTGAGTGTTCCAAATCTCATTGTTTTTGTTACAATAAAGTATCATGTTTGGTAATGTATTTTCTCTTCTTTTTCTGATGTCAATATTGACACATTAATTCTTATTATGCATATTTCCCATGACACAAATATATGAAAGTTCCATCTGTAATAGTGTCATACTATATTTTCCCATAATGAGTGCCATATCATAGTACTCTGTGTTGGCAGAGTTCTGCTCAATGTCATAGTTTACTCAGAGGGTTCCACTATGGTAATTCAACCTGTGTCCAGTTGTGGTGTCTCCTGCCTGAGTGTCACCATGATGGTGTCAGGTGTGTCATGATCAGAGTCTTCTGTATCAAGACCACCATGGGAGTGCTAGTAGTGCTACACCTGGCACTGCTACCTCATGATAAGGCCACAATCTAGTGCTGTCTGGTAATGAATGCCACCATGATAGGACCAATTATGCCACAATCTGTGTCAGGGGACCTACCATGCGAGTCACATTAAGGCACTATTTGACGTGCTATGCAGAGCAGTGCCATCAACTGTGGCAGTAATACTGTCAGTGGTATAACACTGATAGTGCACTGATATCACAAAGACAGTGCTAGTGGTATTAGAGTGTGATATCAGTACCATTGCCAGTGGTATCAAAGCCAATGATATCACTGAAAATGCCAGTGGTATCGTAATGTCAATGGTAATACAATGTGAATGCCAGTGGTAATATAGTGACAATGCCAGTGACATCACAGTCACAGTATTGATGGTAACAATAAGTCATATCACAGTGACAATGATAACACAGTGACATTGCTAGGGGTATCAAACTGACAGTGCCAATGACAACACAGTGACAGTATCCGTGGTATTTCAATGACTGCCAGTGGCAACACAGTGACAATGCCAGTGATATCACTGACTGTGGTCAGTGGTATCTAAATGACAGAGTGCCAGTGGTAACACAACAACATTGCCAATGGTATCACAGTGATCATACCAGTGATATCACAGTCACAGTATCAGTGATAATACAATGACAGTGACAATGCCAGCGGTAACACTGGCAATGCCAGTGACATCAAAGTGATAGGGGTCAGTTGTATCTCAGTGACATTACCAATGGTATCACAATGGCAGTGTCAATGGCTACTATGACAATGCCAGTGGTGTGATAATGACTATGCCAGAGGTATGACAAGAACAGGAGCAATGGTATGACACCGAGCCAATGATACCATTGTTACAATGGTATGACTGACCGAGCCAATGGTACCATTCTGTCACAATGACACTACTGGCAGTGTCATGTTCAGCACTCGTGACTCTTCCTATGACAGGCCAGACATAGCATTAACGGTGATGCTCTCCAGAGTGCTATACTGTTGCCTCAAGTTAGTGAACATCCGCAGCTGTGTCTGTGGCGCTACATGTCCCTAAGCTTATGTCTCGTAGATCCGTCATGGCGCACAATCCCGGACGAGTTGAGGCCCAGCCCACTTACGGAGGTCATAAAAGCGTCACAAGTTTCAGGTCCATTAGCCCAGGAGAGTCAGTGGGTCAATAGAGGACTCGCATTAAACTGAAGGCCGAGCGAACACACTGCTGGCTGGACGGGAGCCAACGCTCCGTCCTTGTATAACCCGGAACGGTCGGGTAGGGGGCAGGGAAGGCCATCATGAACACTGGACAGTTAAAATATACTGAAAAAATACTGAAATATGATACCCGTGGTTCCCTAAGAGGTGGGAGATAACGCTGGTGTCACTATAGGGTCATGATGTCTCAGGCTGAAGTGTTTACGCAATTTCCAACTGCGGTGGAACCCTTCAATCATGAGGGCGACCACCACCATCAGCAACCACTCACACTCAATACCTCTTCTATAAACCTGTATCCAGCCTGGGTTCTTTAGCGTCTCTTCTTCGTTATACTGAGTTAATGATGATTTTCTTTGTCAGACATACGGAGAAGGAGGAGATACAAAGGTAAACGAGGGACCATAAATACAGGGAGAGGGAGGTACACAGATACTCACCGGTGAAGGGTAGAGGGTCTGTAGTTGGTCGAACATCCACATCTCTACTCCCAGCCGCTTCCTGATGAGGGACATCTGGTGGGCGCCGTACTTGGCTGTGAGGTACTTCTCCTTGCGTTCCTTCACCTCCCCGATCTGGGCGAACTCCACGTGCAGGTTGCCCCTAGGAGGGCCCCGCCCCCGGTCTGGGGAACCGCCCACGGGTCGCCCTGACGTGTACGAAGCCACGCCCACTTCCATGCCGCTCTGCCAAGAGAGGACATAAATGAAATATAACAATCACATAAAGAATAGTTGTGGAGACTTTTAAGATGGTCAATGAATGCTCAACATCAACTTAAAAGACAATAATTAGGGCTCATTCAGTACCGTAAATATTAAACTCACAGCATGGTGGTAGTTTAAGTTTGTAAGAATTTATCTTTTTTCCATACTCTGTAAATTCAGGTTAGTACAGGTGACAAAAGAGAAATACTGGCTTCATGATATAGCGGTCATCATTAACCTTTGTGATATAATGCGCGCAACGTAAGATTTCATTTCCCCTGAGAAAAACGAAATATTTAAGGTCAAGAATAACGATTCTCTCATCAATAGTTATCAGTGATAAGAAGATAACGCCAATACTGATAACGGACTCCAACAGCTGAAGAGAACAGGAGGCAACAGGACAGGAGGTCTTCTATCCCCACAGCTCGGTCTGCGACTAAGCTGTCCTGTTGCTCCTCTGCTCAATCATGTTATTGCTTCAAGGCTCCGGCCGGTAAGCGTATGTAACTAAGTTTAACGTTCTTAAAACCTCATTTCTTCCAAAATCTCTATAAAACTCCTAACAATTTCCTAATCTGCTCTGATGGCTCTGTGATTCTACCTACCAACGAATATACTATAGGTCTACGTTCTCACAGTAGAGTCTAAATTCGATGCACTTGCCCTACGCCAAACTTTATTCTCGTTTACTAACTTCTAGTAATATATTGCTTAGACTTCTACACTCTAGAGTTAGTTGCTTTCATACCTTTAAGTTATACCCTGAAGTCAATTACTGTATGGCCACTGGCAAATCAACAATGATGTCTTTCCCGATAAAGTTAGGAGCCATTTCTAAAAGGCAAGCTCCCCATCATCACAAAACATCTAAAGGCGTCTTCCTTATCTATTCTATCTATTTTCTAATTCAAGGCGCCATGTATTAAGATGTTTTGGGACTTTTACTTGGGTAGAGTGATAGCGTGATGTGATGAAATGGATCATTGATAAGTTGTGAAAGGTGAGAAAAGGTAATGATTAAGGGAACAGACAAGGTACATTTGCAGGAGTTGAACGAGAAAAACAGTAAAGGGAATACATCAGAGAGACAGAGATGTCAGGGAGTGACATCAGAGATACACCTGTGGTACCAATAAATGAGGACAACGAAATGAAGAAATAGAACATTTACGAAGACGGAAACTATAAAAATCCTAGAGTATGTATATACTGTGCATTGATATGCATACTCAGCTGGTCTGGTAGATCGTTTGGGGTACAATGTAGCATTCAGAACTCTTAAGAACATCTCGACACATTCAAAAATGAAGGCAAATGCCGCTCTAGGAATAGACAGGACATTCAACCATTCAGAAATGTTAACTCAGGACAGATGATTTTACAAATACTCTCAAGGATCATCACTGTGAGGGGCAGTACGAAGTAGACCAAGGAAAACGAACACAGGTGAACTAGAGACATTCTTTTACGCGAAAACAAAAGAAAGAAGGAAAAGGGGAGACCGTTCAGAGCAAGAGCTGATCCTCGCTAACCTGCGCAGAAACCTTGCTCCCTAACGCAACTGGGACACGCGAAACGTAACTGAACAAAGGGAAACCTTTTGGAAATTTCCCCCTGCCAGTTTGGCAGCAGCGAGAAATATGACGTCCTTCGTCCAATGCCAACATACAGGGGTGTAGACTGCAAAAAGACGACAAAATCCCTTTTATATGTGGTTTACTGAGAGAGAAATATAACATTGCTGCCTTTGCTGTAACTCACATGCCTGGCTTAAGCTGTGTGTGTGTGTGTGTGTGATATGCACTGTGTATGGAAAGGCAGTTTTACACTCGAGGGGCCTCATCTCAAGAACATTATCTACTATCATACAACTCAGACTTCATTCGTCCATTCGTCCACCAGTCACACACTAGTGTGTGTGTGTGTGTGTGTGTAAACGCAGGGGTAAGGACATATACATATATATATAAGATGGCACACATAAGTACTCACACACAAGATAACATGAACATTAAGGTCTGGATCACAGCGTATAGAGGTGTAGCAGTCCAAGAAGAATGTGTGGAGTGCGTTGTACTTTGAATATCCGCTTTACGAGAAAGAAATGGTTCAGGTCCTTAGAATGATGCTGTGGATGTGTTAGTTATCAAGAGTGTAATAATTAACTTTATTCTGGCACTACTTGATGCGAGACTATATCAAATGTATTAAGCATTCACAATACTGGAAAACACAGTATACATATGATTTCCTAGGACAGAAACCAACCACTGTGGTCAAGAATCCCACACTGAAAGTAATTCAAATGTAATAGAAAAAGGAATTAGACAAACTTTTTCTAAGCGGAAAGTGTAATAACTACAAGAAACAGTACGATACACCGCAATTCATTCTCACAAATAATGTGGACTTAATCTATGATCTCACCATTTCTAAACCCGACCACGGAAATAAATTTTAAAGATTTAATTTCAACAGGAAGCATAATTAATGTGGGCCTGAGGGCTGCGGCTTCCAACAGCTTGGTTGGGCCAGCGACCCAACCCAACAGCCTAGCCAGAGTAGTCTAGTTCCAACCCGGGCCCTGGGGTGTGTGTAGAAGCCCCCCTCCCAAGACTTCACCAGGTACATTCACCAGGTAAATGAGTTTGTCTGCAGTACAGTGGGAATCATTTTTGGTGTGCAAAACATCGGAGGAATGTGTGAAATGCTTGGACAGAATGTTTCTGTGCGCCAAAATCACACTTTTCAGACCGGGCGGCATTGCAGTATAAGTTCTTTAAAAAACGCCGAGGAATTTCTTTTTAAAAAAGAAATATATGCATTGCAGACTTGGAAGCAGTGAGGCTGTATTATTTAAAACGCAGGCGGGGGAGACTGAAATCATAATGTACACTTGGAGAATCTTGGAAGGCTGGGGTCCCATCGGCAATTAAAAACATACTCATTGGCATGAAAGGCACGGAAAATACTGCTACTGAACCAGAAATGCAATAAATATAGTAAAAGAAGCTGCAAAAATTCGGGGTCCAAAATTGTTTAATACAATGCCTGCAACCAAGGAAATCAGTGTGGACTGTCCAGTAATTTTAAAAACGCTTAAGATAAGTACCTACAAAGTGTACAAAATGAGCCAGGATGTGGTGGTTACGGAAACCTACGAGCTGCGGCCCTCAACAACCTGTTTGAGTAGAGGAGCAACTCGAAGGCTTGGTCCCTAGCAGAGCTGTGGGGGTTAAAAAAAAACCTCAGAGGTTATTGTAAGGTGTATATAAAGATAATTTCCGAGACAGCACTGTGTGGGTAGATGACCTCCCAAACCATCGTAATGTACATGTAAGGTAAGGTAAGGTGCCACACCCAGCTCTGGGGTAGAAGACCTCCCAAACCATCGTAATGTACATGTAAGGTAAGGTAAGGTGCCACACCCAGCTCTGGGGTAGAAGACCTCCCAAACCATCGTAAGGTACACGTAAGGTAAGGTAAGGTGCTACACCCAGCTGTAGGGGTAGGAGACCTCCTAAACCATCGTAAGGTATACGTAAGGTAAAGAGAGGTCCCAGACCCAGCTATGTAGGTAGAAGACCCTAAACCATTGTAAGGTATACGTAAGGTAAGGTGAGGGCCCAGACCCAGCTGTGAGAGTAAAGACCTCCGAATCCACCGTATGGTATACGTCGTATGTGGAATATTGGTAAGGTGTAATGGCATGGAGCATTGGTGTAGTATGTTGGTACTGAGTGTTGGCGTGGTATGAGGTACTGCTGTGGTGTGCAGTATTTGAGCCGTGCCAGTATGCTTTCCGTGGCGTGTTGACGTGTCAGGTGCAGTACATAGTACTCGGTGTGCCTCTCCATATTCAAGGAATCTACACCGGACAGCCACACCGAGGATAAGAATGAATGATCGATAGAAAATAATACAAGAAACAATTTGACAGATACCGAACGGTGTATAATAAGCAACTTTATGATGGCATGGAAATCTGTAGGAAACTTTCATTTGCTTCAGTTTCAGAGAACCACCGCTGTCCTTGTAAAGTTAGAACTGATAACAATCGCTCTCTTTTTGGAAACACTACTTTAAAGTAGACACTGGCACAAGAATGTCAGAGCGACGTGATGAAGTCTACTGCTATCTGGGTACAAGAAACGGAGCCAGTCCACAAGCAGCAAGGGTCAAAGTAAACTGGAGTGTTTGATGTTGGTTCAGTGCTTGCTAATCTAGTAACAGGTGTGGTTACGAGTGATCGTATCGATCCATTACATCATCATCGATTAAAGACTGATAAGACGTGAGAGTCTTGTCCGTACAATGCAGGTTTGGATTCGTCGGACAACGAGATATCCTACGCTACACATCGGGTCCAGCGATCTTGCCCTAGAGGAATTTAAAGGAATAAGAGAAAGAGTTTGCAGTCTAGGTCTGGTGTTCTTGTACTTATTTAATGGCTCAGGGGATTCAATTCCATTTGATTGTTCCTGCCCATGAATTACTACGAGTTTGGAGACACTCTTACTTGATTCTGTTCCTTGACAGTTCCAAATAGCCCACAGGAGCCGAACGATGCATCACACAAAAAACAATATGGTAGAAGGTATGGGTGCGGATGTGTGCCTGACTGCTACCGTGCATCCTATCTCCCTGGGAATTACCTCAGATGTTTCTCATCCTTTGTCTTGTCCGTCTGATCCCTAATTTATTCTTCGTGGCAGAGCTGTTTTCCCCGGTTCATTCTTGCTTCGCAATGCCGCCGCGCACTTGATTCCTCATAATCTCCAATATGGCCAGATGATGGTCTCTCACCGTCGGCGGCCATCCCCTAATCCTGGTATATAAAGACCTCTCCTGCTGAGGCCTAACGTTTTCATGCGGGTCCTGGCGGCGTTCTCCACCAGCAGCCTAGTAGGGGGGGATCATTGTGTGAGGACCACATCCACATCTTCAGCGGAGACTCAGGACTCTGCAGCGTCCCCCCGATCCAGGTTCCCCTTCGTGATGTCGCATTTGGACACAATGGGGCAAACTGAGCATTGAGCAGCTTGCATTGAGATTTCTTTGTTATTCCTTGTCTGCAGTTCCTCTGGGTCGGTAGGAAGGCCATCGCTGTATCTCCAACGCGGACAACGCTGACGCCTCCTTCAACCAGCGGGAGACCGAGTGTGGCCCCCCCTTCCTACCCTTTCTCATCACCTGACACAGCGCTCCTGCTACGTTAGGTGGGACAACACAAATGGGTCCGGAAATATGTGGAGGACAGTGTCGGGGTTACGTAAAGAGCTCGCTCTCTCGTACGTCCGCTTCAGGAGCGTCCTGCGAGTCGAGGTATGTCGTAAGGTGTCGTCGAAGTCGACATCGTCCACACCAGACATCCCAGGACGGTAACTGGAATACCTCTGTACTGCAGAGCGTGACTGGAGTTTTGCGCATTACACTACATGTGTGTGTGTGTGTGTGTGTGTGTGTGTGTGTGTGTGTAAGTGTGTGTGGTTTTTCCACTTCCGTCTAGATACCACATTTGTTGTGCTCCATCTGGTTAATATTACCCATCTTACTCGAGGTTTTGCCATCACAATTGTAGAGCCAACTTACTGTGGTGTTTTTCCAATTTACTCCGTAGATCAGAACCTTTCTGTGTGACCTCCGTGGCCCCAAATGACTCTTTGAAGTATCGGTTTGTCTAGCGTGGTCCATTCGTTAGAGCAAAACCTTTAGGGATCTCCTCCATCTAACAGAACATCTTGACTCAGTGGTTTTTAGGGATCTCGTCATCTAACAAAACATCTTGACTCAGTGGTTTTCAGGGATCCGAAGTACTGAGCTGCACCAGACCCGTGACTCTAAGTTAGATTCTCGTATCGCGTTCATGAAGATTTAGCCGGGAATTGAGGCTAATTCTACTCCTGGCCAATGTGCTTGAGGGGAGTGACGGAGACTGGCGCTTGAGGCGGGTGTCAGGGGTTGGTGCTTGAAACAAGTGTCAGTGGCTGGTGCTTGAGGCGGGTGTCAAGAGGTTGTTTCTTGAAGCAAGTGTCAGTGGTTGGTGCTTGAGGCTGGTGTC